>NC_051396.1:6998304-7006774 GCF_015228065.2 Penaeus monodon
TTAACGGGGTAAGCACGTTATCTTTTATATGCATGAGGTGCAGGGTTTGGTACAAAGAAGGGAAGCATTTTGTTCAATTGAAAACTTTATAACGAAGAAAAGAGCGGGAAAAACTCAGTTTCTGCCAAAAGCTTTTTTCGCTTTTTTGTTCTTCGGGGCCCGTTTCATTTTTTAAAAAATATGAGTCGTGAGAGATAGACGGGACAGACCGAGGAGAGGAGATAAGAGAAGGAGGGACAAACAGAGAGAGAAAACCCAGACAGAGAGAGAGAGAGAGAGAGAAAGTGGAATAAAAAAGATATAGAGTAGCGGAGAATGGCCCGGGCGGCGAATTTTACCCCCCTGATGCGGGGGTTGTTGGGTTTTCAACTTATCTGCAAGTTCGATTTCCCTTTAAACCAGAAGATAAAACCTAAAACGTGGAGCGACATTTCCCCCGTGAGTTTCTTTGTTTTTGCTGCATTTTTTTATAAAACCCGTTAATTTTTTCCCCGTAAGTTGGCAGGATGAAATTTTTTGTTTTTACATATTGATGAACAGGGTCAAAGGGAACGTAAATTGTGATTTTAAGTTTAGATATTAGTAGTGGATTTATTTTAAACTGGTTTATAAAATGAACCTATTGGTTAACATTTTTGCAAAAGAATAAAATAATCAATTAAGAAAATAATAATGGAAAAATAAAACAAAATAATAAATCCAGGGTAAAATAACAGTAAATTACTTTAATTTACGAGAAAATAATAATAAGGGTTTAATAAAAACATATAAGCAATTTTACCAAAAAAAGAAAAAAAAACAATGAAAATAAGTTGGCAGTCTGATAATGGTGAGAAATTTGATAGTCTTTGTAAAGATAAAGGTGAAATTAATAATAAATTTAAACTTACTACAAATTAATAGCATAATATTTATATATATTAAAATTTATAAATGGTGAAAAACGTCTATCCATTATCATATAGTTATCAAAAAAAACATTACGATAATAATGACAAAAACTTTGATGATCCCAATAAGGGAAAAAGATAATGATAACAATATCGATAATAAAACAGTAAAAAATGAAATAAAAATTGTTACAAAAGCTACCCTCAGTAAAAAATCCTCAAAACCAGTTTTTTAACCACAAAGATATCATTTTATAAACTAGTTTTCCCCCAATTTTATTTTTAAATTTTTTTTAAAAACCATAACAAAACCTAAATCTCTTATTTTCGTTTCGCTAGAATTTATCACAAATAGGACAGTAGAGAAATATATATTGCAGATAGACGGGGGAATTTATTATTATTAGTAGTAGTAGTAGTAGTAGTATCTTTATTATTATTTTTTATTTTATTTATTTTATTATATTATTTTTTTTTTATTTTATTATCGAGAAAATGCATTTGACCAACCTGGTGAGGGGACTGACAGGTTAGTGATGCTGCGGTTAGTGAGACTGGGTTAGTGAGGGACTGCAAGTTTTGATGCTGGCGGTTTTTGTGACTGAAAAGTTATGATGATGACGGATTAGAAGGGCGACAGGTTAGCGAGACTGACAAGTATGTCATAACAGAGAGGTTAGTGATGATTGACAAGTGAGTGAAGGCTGAGAGGTTAGTGATGACTGACGGGTTACTAATGACTGACACGTTAGTGACGACGCTTTTTAAATGACTTACGGATCGTGAGACTAAAGGTTAGTGGATGACATGTTAATGATGATGACGGGTTATGATGACAGAAAGTTAGTGATGATAGATGTTAAGGGAGAGGGAAAAATGAGACTTAAAATTTTGACGGGTTAGTGAGGGACGGGGACATTTTGGGATGATTGATTGGGATAGTGAATTGAAGATAGTGATAAGGGGACAAGTTTGGTAACTGGACACTTTAGTGATGATCTTTGGGTTAGTGAGACTGCCAGGTTAGGGAGGACTCACAGGTTAGTGTGATGACGGGTTAGTAATAAGATGGTTAGTGATGACTTATGGTTAGAATGGTGACGGGTTTGTGATGATGAGGGGGTTAGTAATGACTGACAAGTTAGTGTGACCAAGAGTTGGTGACTGACGGTTTAGTGATGACTGCGGGGTTGTATAACGGGACAATTTTAGAATGACTGACGGTTAGTGATGACTGACGGTTAGTGATGACTAAGAGGTTAGTGATGATAAGAGGTTAGTAATGACTTAAGGGTTAATAATGACTGACAATTTAGAGATGATGACTGGTTAGGATGATTGAGAGGTTAGTGTGGACAAGGGGTTTGGTGACAAAGAGGTTAGTGATGACTAAAGGTTGTGAGACTGGGGGTTTAGTGAGATTAACGGGTTTAGTAAGGATGAAAATTAGTGATGACTAAGATGTTAGTGATGACTGACAGGTTAGTGATGATTGATGATACTGATGAAAATGATCTTCACTCCAAGAATGAATATATAAATAGCTGTTAAATAAACAGATAACCCAGGTTTAGATAACCAGCCCACAAATGTTCACCGCAATCAATGAAAACTTTTTCTGCATCGCCCCAAGCCTTTAAAAAAAGGGAAACCAGTAAAAAAAAAAAAAAAAAAAAAAAAAAAAAAAAAAAAAAAAAAAAAAAAAAAAAAAAAAAAAAAAAAAGGGAAAAAAGAACAAAAAACGGATGAGGGCCCAAACAAGAAAAAAAGGTCCCCCAACCCGCCCCAACAAGAACAAGCATACTACTTCTACAGCAACAGCTACTACTACTATAACTACTACTACACTTACAATAACTACTACAGCAATCACAACTACTACAACTATTACTATAGCACGAGGGCGCCGCCAACAGCAAAATCCCAAAAGGAACAGAGGCCGTACGATAACTCCGCAACCTATTAAAATAAAAACCCCGTGATGCTGACTCGACTCCACTTTGACCGAGGCAAGCGGGACGCGACGGGGAGTATTGTCGCCTCTGTTTGAGCTAAAGAGAAAAAATTGAATATGAGGTAAGGCCATTTTTTTCCTTCCTTTCTCGCTTCTCTCTCTGATTTATCTTGTGTGTGACTCTCTCTCTTTTTTTCTCCTCCCTTTCTCTCTCCCCCTTCTCTCTCTCTCTCTCTCCTCTCTCTCCTTCTCTTCATTTATTATTCTTTCAGGGCATGATTGATTTTTTGTAATATAAATATATGCTAAAAGTAAGGGAAAAAAGATAAATTTTAGTATGTCACTTTTTGCTTATCTTCCATTACTAATTTACGTTCCCGGTAATGACCTTAGCTGTTGACGCGACAGATAATCTTAAGTAATCAATAGCATTATTATTTAGTCTTTATGAGTATCACCGTTTTTTTTTTCTTCTTCTTTTTTTTTTTTTTTTCTTTCTTTTTTTTTTTTTTGACAAGGCCTTTCTGGAAAAAAAAGGATTTGTCTTTCCAGTTTCAACGTCCTTATGGGGATATCTGGCATGGTGCTCATTGTTGTACTGCCTCTGTAGGTAAGGAATATGCTTGTTTTTTTTCTTTTTATTATTTTTATTTTTATTTATTTTTTTTATTTTTTTTTTTGTTTGTTAATTTTTTTTTTTTTTTTTTTTTGTTTGTTTTTGGGGGGGGGGGGGGCTGGGGTGTTAAAATCTACTAATTTTTGTATTGTAATTGGCAGTGTAATGGGATAGCCCCCATCATTATAATTATCATATGAATTCACTTTATCAAACACCTTTAATGCAAATGATAGAAATTATAACAAAAGTGCATTACTCGAGGAGAAATGTTTTATTCATAAAAAAAAAAAAAAGATTGCAAATTTTTCCTTTGAATATAGTTTGGGAATTTCCCCTTTCCCAATTTTTTTGATTGTTGTCGAATGTTGAAAAGGCATTCCCTTTTATATTCCTTTTTATCTTGAGGGTGGTTTTTTCAATGTAGTTCAAAAATTTAAGATGTGGCCCCAACCCCTCTTGCATTTTTGGATCCATAGATGGTTAGTTTAAGGGGAAATCATAGGGTAGTCCCTTTTGACAATAAGTCCCCTAAGAGTATAGCATTTGGATTTTCACCATGCTTAAATATTTTTATATATATTTTATTTTTGAACCCCCGTATTTTTTTACTCTTTTGGGGCATTTTTTCTAGTGCTTTAGACAAGTTCTCTCAATTTGTTTAGATAGCGACGCATTTGCCCAATAAACACTGAATTTTTCTTTATTGAAGAAAATTTAGGAAACTTAGGTAAAAAATTTTCATTATACGAAATCCTGTTTTCATCACAGGATTTTTGTTTCTGTTATAACTTTTCCCCCCATCTTTGCCCTTTCTTCCTCTTCCTTATCTTTTTTCATTCATGTGAACTCTGCCTATGTTTTCTAAAACCATTCGCCCCTTATTTTTTATATCGTCCTGATTCTCACACTTTGCAAGAATTGGGTCTGAAATAAAAAACAAAGTATCACTGTGTCCCCAAAACTGTGGAACCAAACACACCCCGAACGTGGAACATCCCTTCCATATATCTCAATTGTTATCCAGCAGCTGCTAATACCCCGAAACCCTTCAAGGGGGGGCGCGAAGCCTGGTGACAGTTCAGTCAGGGAAAAAAGATGAGGTCGCTGGGTTTGCTCTTTTTTGGAGAAGGCCAAGAGGTCACGATCAACGGAAAAAAGCACCTGAAACAAAAAGATCAGGATTAGTAATCCGGGGAGACGAGGTCCCCCGTCACCAAGACGGGGTTCCCAAAGGAGCCAAGAATCCCCAAAAAAGAAGGATGCGACTGGGACCCAAACGGGAGGTTATCGCGAGATGGAACTCAATAAGTAAGAAAATACAATGAAAACTTCAAAGGAAAAAATAATTTTTGGGATCTTAACCTATAAATAAGTTAATAATAACCTACAAAAGGAGTAAATGAGTACAGTAAAAAATTTTAAATAATGCTGCTATACCTTTAGGTTTCAGAGGAAGAGAAAAAAAAAAGGAAAATGCTAGAGACTTTCAAGAAAGGATCCTTCGGAGTTAGGGGATAAATATAGCATTTTTAAATGTTCTTGAATAGGAAAATTATCAAAACCTCAGAGCAAGCACGGGGGAACGAGGGAGAGAGTATCTAATAAAGTGCTTTTTTTCATAGAGAGGAAAAAAATTCTGGGATTTATGCAGAGAGAGAGAAGAGAGTGTAATACATAGTAATGATGATATGATAAATATATGCATTATATTAAAACTGTATATACTATATATATATATATATATATATATATTATAATTATATATATATATATATATATGCATATTTAATATATAAATAATATATATATATAATGTATATTTTATTTTTTAATAAAATATTATAATATACATAGATATACTATACGTGTACAACCATCAATATACACTACAATTTTCAATTTTTTTTAAAAAAATTTTTTTATAATATATATATATATATATATATATATATTATATATATATATATATACCACACACACCCCAAACACACCACACACACACCACACACACACACACCCCACACACACAACCAACGCACACACACACACACAACACACACACACAACACACACACACACAACACACACACACACACACACACACACAACACTCCACAAACATAATATGGTTTATGTATGCAGACACAAATGCAAGATGGGAACACCAAATTTTGATATATTCTGGTTCCCTTTTTTTCAGGAACTGCTGGAAGTGTGAATCTGGGCCACAACAAAGCGGCGTGTACCCCCATTCGCCATACGAGCCCGTCCCCAGACCCGGGGGAGTTTCTGCGACATGGAACGGACGGCGGGGGGAGGACGGTATCCAGAAAAAGGGCCTGTCGCAGGGGGACTTTTCCGGCCGGGGGGATACGTCAACGGCTTCGGAGACGCGCAGGACTTCTGGCTCGGCATCAAGCACATCCACGCCCCACAGCCCGTCCCCCTTTCGAGGTGCGCTTGGACAGACGATTTCGACGAAACATCGTTGCGACCTACGACGGTTTCCCCCCAGGAGAGGTCACCGATACGTATCGCTTTGGCGAGTATCGGGGGGGACCCAACCCGGCCCGGGACATCGAAAACTGTGCGGGCCTTTAAGTTTGTCATTTCCTGAAGTTTTTATTGTGGGGTTTTAGTAAGAAATATTCATTTAAAAAGATAGGGGTTTTATGTGTAAAACTTTGTATATTATCTAAAATATTCAATATAATTAATAATATATTATAATTATTATTAATATATATATATATAATTCTCCTATCTCTCTCTCTCTCCTCTCTCTTCTCTCTTTATATATATATATATTTTTAATTAAAATAATATATATATATATATATTAAATATATATAAATATATATATATATATAATATATAATATATGTATAATATATTATTATATATAATATATAATGTATATAATATATTATATAATATAATATATATATATGCACACACACACATATATAAGTACAGGTAGTTTAGAAATTTAACACCTGGCCAAAGACCCCTATGTTTTTCCCTGACCACGTGAAAAGTAGCAAATTTGTTGCCCATTTTTATGCTGTTCAAAATGTTCCTTTTTGGGCCTTGATCATGATTGGCGGGAGAGGTACTGAAGTAGGTTCCCCTGCTTTTTTCAGTAGCAGTGTCTATTTAGGCAGGTAATCTTTGGGGCCCTGACTAGATGTAGTTTTTTCTGCCACCAGTGTGGTTCAACCACGAGTCACTCTCTGCATTGAAGAAACCAAAATCCATTACCCGCTAACCATGGCTTCCCTATCCATGATAGGTTTTTCCCTTTAAGCAACGAGGGGAAAGTTTTTTGCCCAGGGGAACAATGTACCGGGCGGTGACTCGAACTTAGGTTGTCTTGAGAATCTTTTAAACCCCAAGCTCAAAACCCAGGGGGACAGTGGCCTTAAATTTTTATGTTGGGGGGTGTATGTGGTGTGTGTGTGTGGTGGTGTGTGTGCATAAATAATATAGAAAGATACGGATATAGACAAGATGAATAAATGATAGTATTGTAGTATAATATTTATGTGTTGTGGAGATATTTGTAATATAATATATAATATATAATATATATATATAATATATATATAATATTATAATATATGTTACATCATTCCATTCCCCTCATTTTTCTGACATTCGCCCCGAGGTGGGAGAGCGTGTGGGGTTCAGGAAAGGTTTACACCGTGCACACGAGGCGAGGGCCCGGAGGGCCCCAACAGCCAGAAGGGTGGAGGTCATGTGGGGCTATGGCGAGGCTACAAAATACCCCCCCAAAAAAGGGGGAAAAAAGATCAGGCCCCAAAACATAGGAGCAAAGAGTATGAGGCTTCGTTTAGGGGAATACGCAAAAAATCGTACTCTTTTTATGTGTTAAAAAAGGTATTGATTAGTAGGAAAGATGCATGTGAAAAAAAAAAAAAACTGCCAAAAAAGGGGGGGAAGGCAGTTTGGATCTTTATTAAAACCCGCGGGATGAAGAAGTAATGTTTTCTCTGCAGTACAACGCGTTTTGTTGTGGTGTGTGGTGTGTGTGGGTGTGTGGTGTGTGTGTGGTGTGTGTGTGTGTGTGTGTGTGTGTGTGTGTGTGTGGTGTGTTATTATATTATATTATAAATTTTATATATATATATATTATTAAAATATATAATAAATTTTAATTTTTCATTTTATGATGAATGTATTTGTGCCGGTGTGTGTGTCCCTCCACACCGATCGTTTCGTACTGATACGCATGTATTAATTCATTTTAGAATTTTTTGTTTTAACCTCCGATTTCTAGTACCTGATGCCCCAGTTTTATTGAATTATGATTAATCATTCTTTTGTATATTAGTTACGTAAGTTCTGTTATTGATTTTTCCACGTGTTATTTCATGATTCATTCATAAATAAATGTGAAAGTGTCGCTTTGTTTTCTATTGTGATTTAAGTGCAGATGAAGGGTCTGGACCTGGCTGGTGTTGGTGGCGACGGAAGGTGTCCTTCAGGTCATCTGGTTTTCCCCAGGGCATACCGTCAAAACTGCCTCAGGGGACACGCGGTTTTTTAAACTTAGGGTACACGCTGCATGGAATCGTCGTGACGGACGCCATTTTGAAGCCAAGGATATGTACACAATTGTGCTTGTATGCCCGAAATACCGCTCGGCCACCTATGCGCGACTCGCCCTCGAGGCGCTACCGATTGCTCCTCAATGGGTGACCATCTCTGTCTGGTCCTGTTTGGCTATATCGTTCTTTGCGGTGGCCCTTTTTGGTAGGTGTGTTTTGGCATCATCTCTTTTTTAGCGCACTCGAACCATCTTCGTGGTTGCTCTTTCTTGGCGTCCCCTTCTTCCTGGTCGTTCGTTCGTTCGTTTGAGATTTGCGAATTTGGCTTCCCCGGGCCCTTTTATTTGGCCCGGCCTGTGTCAGCTTTTTGGGCTGTCTCATTTTGGTTTTCTGACACTCAGGTTACCGTGGGGGTGGGATTGCCAGAGGCGCCCTT
>NC_051396.1:7006874-7009374 GCF_015228065.2 Penaeus monodon
TTACAAGAATATAGTGTGCAAGCCAAGTTTAAAAAACGCATTATAATAATCATCACAAGCTACCGATAACTGCAGCCGCCACCAAAAGACAGGCAACAGCGACTAATTAGTGACAATATAGGAACTCGGGAGGGGAGTGGGAGGAAGGGCACTGTAAAAGCCTCTACAGTAGAGGGGGCTTGATAAAGGATATGCGAGTGTATATAGCCATCATATCTATATACACAAGGCAGTAAATATATTCTCTACTCTCATGATTTCGTGACGGGTCTCTCCATGATGAAGAGGTTAAAATCTACCCCACGTCCCCCCTCCCCCCAAAAAAAAAGAAAAAAAAAAAGAAAATACGACTGTGATGAAAAAAACAAAACGAAATAAAATAATATAAAATAAAATCAAAATAACACTTTGGTTTTGCATGTGAAATTCTAGCACATGTAAGACAGCGGAGGAAGGACGGGGGTAACTATTAAAATTTGCTATTACACACTCATTTTGCGTTCTGGTGAAATATGAGGATGACTTAAAGTAAAAGAGAAGTAACAAGAAACAGAAGAATATAGAGAATAGGAACCAGAAGAACTATGTCTGGGAAAAAAAATAACTAAAAAGTGACACTGACACTAAGGTGTCATTTGAGAAAACGTAGGACAGAATATGATAAAGTAGATTTTGCGGAGTGAAGATATGAGGATGCAGTTCCATCACACTGCACGGGATTCCATTAAACTCAGAACTAGTTAACACAATCGGGAATTAATGAGCAGGTCAATGACATAGAGAACAAATCAGTTAGTGAAGAATTAAAAAAAAAAAAATATATATATATATAATCTGTAACTGAACACAATTATACAAACACATTATAGACCCATGATATGCTAGGGTAACTCATCCTTTTAACTGAATTAAATTTTTGGTAATATATGGAGTAGGTAAGGTCACAGTAGTAGTAGTAGTAGTAGTAGTAGTAGTAGTAGTAGTAGTAATAACATTCAACATAATAATAATAATAATAATAAAAAGCATGGTATAAATAAGAAACCATAAATTTTCAGCAAGAGTCCACGATAATGAGAATAATTGTAGCAGTACTAGTCATAGTAATGGGAGCAGCAGCAGTAGTAGTAGTTATACCAGTAACATTAATATCAACATTAATAGAAAGCAAAGTATAATTACTTTTTGATGCTAAAACATAAATGAAAACGTGTCACAAATTTGATTTAAAAAATACAAGCCGAATAAACGAATCAGCCTTGTAAAGGGTCAAAAGACAGTTACTAACATCACCACACTTTGCTGCAAGCACTCATGGCATGGAGTGTGCTTTGAATACATGACAAGGTTTCCCAATAAAAAAAATGAATAAAAAGAATGTGAAGTGCTGATAGTGTGTCTGTTTGGTGTCCAATGCTATAACAATGAAATAAATTGTCCTTGCAAACTGTAATACCTCTAACTGTTAGACATGCTTGTGGCATGAGAATTATACCAGTAACAAGTATATACCGATGTTGAGATTGTCATACAGATATGATCCAAGTGAGTGTAGGCAAAAACTACAAAGGCAGACAGGGGTACCAAATCACAGGAAAAAGAGAAGAGAGCTGGAGATGTGGCTCCTAAATAACAGAAAGTACTCGTTAGGAAAAAAAAAAGGGGACTGGGAGAGAAGTGACTAAAGCCGAGTGACCAATCTTCAAGGTACCAGACATCTTATACCAAAGGCTGACGCATCCTCTTTCATTCTCCGGGGGGATGGTATCACTTCTTCACGACGTTAGGGAAGCAGTCCGTCTGAAAGTACTCTTAAGAGTTGCAGTGTGACTTACTGATCTGCAGTCAATTCACTAAAAAGCAACTACCAGTCACCTGAGAGAGCATATAAATTAACTGCATTCTCTTTTCCATCATAATCCTAAACAGTATATTAAATTGTGATTCACATAGAAATTTGTGTGCATGATATGTGTATTTAAATGCGTTCGGAGAAAGACTGCTCATCTCTATCTTCATCGACACACTAAAGGCCACAATTATGAAACGCCCCTCACTGTCGCGTACTCACACTTCTGTGGTTCGTCTTCACTGCCATCTTAAGAATGGCATGAATACTTAAAGGTTTTAATTTCTTTAACGTACCTTGAAGAAATACTTTGGAAGGGATACCGTAAATCCCAAGGAAGGAAAGCATGGAGGAACAGGACAAAATACTCAAGGGGAAATGTCAGTAAGTTTACAAGAGGAAGTGAAAGTAGTGAAAGTTATACAGAGTCAAAGAATCAGTCATCCTCTACTTTTCCAGTGTGTGTCTCAACGGGAGTTGCAAATTGTCCAAAATAAAAATAACAAGTTTGAACTGGTCTTAAGGAAAATGGAAATAAGGCTTCTTTTGGTTTCTCCCTTAAATAGGGTGGAATGTTCAACATGACCTGTCTGATATTAACCTCTTTTCTTGTAACAAAACAAAACATACTCTTAGGCAATAAGACAATCA
>NC_051396.1:7020803-7023695 GCF_015228065.2 Penaeus monodon
TAAAAAGCCACTAATTCACACTCATTAAAAAGACTAACAAAACATACTTATAATTTTCTTTAAAACCCGGAAGGGAATTTTATTACAGTTGCAAGGGAGGCGTGGAGGGAAGGTATTTCCTAAAGGAGGAATGGTACTTAAAAGGAAAGAACCACGATCTATTTCATTTTTAATCATAACTAAAGAAATAAGAGAAAAGGAGAGATCCTTAAACTTCTAATTTCAAATAAGCAAAAAACAAATTTGATTAACGAAAAAAAACGAAAAAAAAAACACTTAAAAAAAAAAGGTTTCAAATTTAATTTCTTTGAACCGCATTTGTGAGCCAGACAGCCAACACATCTGCCTGAATAAAACTCCCCCCGTTAAAAAGCATAAAAAGAACGACAGTAGATTAAAGACAATCATTTTCAACAATATTTTCCCTTCATTCCTTTGTGGCGAAATGAATAGGTTTCAATTTTTCTTAATATTCCTTCACCATTTCGACCCTCACAAACGCACTGCGAACGGGTTTCTTACGTGCATCCGGAAAAAGCCTGTCGCTTATGTTTCATACACAGTAAAAACTCTTTACAAAGGCCCTGAACAGAGACCAAAATGATGAGAAAGAAGAGGAAACAGAGGCAAAAAAACAAAAAAAATATCACACAGATGCATACCTACTTATTATATAATATAAATTATATATATAATATTATATATATATATATAAATATATATATATAATATATATATACACACGCACACCACGCAATGTTTTAATATATATATATATATAATATAATATATATTATAATATATAATATATATATATAATATAATATATTAATAATAATTATATATATAAATAAATATAATATAAAATATTTTATAAATATAATAATAAAAACAAAACCACACCACCCAAATATATATATAAATTTTTAACCACATTTTTATATTCCCAAAATTTTTCACACAACAAATACAAAACAAAATGTATTATGCATTATATACGAGTATGTATATGTGTAAAATAAGATACACATATAATATTTTACACATAAATATATATGATATATACTTAATCTAAAGAACACAACACACACACACACAAACACCCACCACACAACACACACACAACGTATATTTAATATATAATATAATATATTTTATATTATTATATATTTTAAAATAATAATAATATAATATATCATTCCTGCACTGGGGCCCTCTTTCGAGCACAGGGCCGGGCTTGTCCGAACTTTTTTTAATACTAGGACTTATTTTCTCTATCTTCATTTTTTCCAAAATTGTTTTTTTTTTCCATTTTCTCATACGCACAAAAACATAGTACATGCAACATACATCTGCAACAACGCACGCACGCACGCACGCACGCACACAACACACACACAACACACACACACACACACCACACACACACAACACACACACCACCACCACACACATATATAATTATGACGCCGGATGGTCCAGTGGTCAGTGCACTAGACTCCGACCCTCCTGGTCCCGAGTTCAGTTCCTTGCCTGCTGCTGACTGCGATTAAAGCTCGTCTCCAGCGAAAAAATATCTAACGCCTGAGAAGTCAAACACAGGTGTCTGGGGGGAAGTTGCCGCCGGGGCACAAGTGTTAGCACACCGAAGCGGTTGTTTGTAAAATTATTTGCGGGCGACGATGTACAAGTGGAAAAAAAAGCGCAAGATCGAGTTGAGGGAGGAGGATGGTGGAGAGGCCCAGGGCTGCCAAACATAGATACCGATTGATGATGATTATGTGTAGCATATCATAAAAAACAGAAAAAAAGAAGGGAAAAAATAGCTTTCTCTAACCCCCCCAAACCGAACACATTTAATTATTTCCGAAGTCGGCAGTGTTTTCGGTCGCGAACCCCGCCCGAGACCGCGCTTCCCTCAATTCCCGCCTAAACATAGGGGAAGCTTTCCCTTTTCGAAAAAACCGGGTTGCTGTGTCGACAGAGTCAGAAATCCTTAACCCGCGCTGTTTTCTTTTTTTTTTTTTTTAAGGGGGGGGGGGGGTCCCGGGAAAGACAAAAAATTATTACGTTTTTAGGAAGCCAATATCATCTTTTAAAATCATGCGGATTTTGGATCTTTTTTTCTGTTTTAAACGTAAAAGAAAATTTTTTTTTGGGGGTTTAAAAGATTGGGAGAGAAAAGGGGGGAGAGAAAGAGAGAAAAGAAAGGAAAGGAGAGAGAGAGAGAGGAGGGGGGAAAAGAGAGAGGAGAGGGGGGAGAGAGAAGAGAAGAGAAGAGGAGAGAAGGGGGAAGGAGGGGAGAGGAGGAGAGAGGGGGGGGGGAAAAAAAAAAAAAAAAAAAAAAAAAAAAAAAAAAAAAGGGGGAAAAAAGGGGGGGGGGAAAAAAGGGGAAAAAAAAAAAAAGGGGTTTTAAAAAAATTTTTTTCCCCAAAAAAAATAAAAAAAAAAAAAAATCAACATCGTTTTTATTTTAATAAAATTTTTGGGGAAATTTTTCGCTTTGTTTCAAACAAACTGTTTTTGTTAAAAAAAAAAAAAAGAAAACAAAGGGGGGCTAAAATATGGTCAAGGGATTGGAATTTTTGAAAAAATTTATTGTCTTTTTCGTTTTTTTTCAAAATACCTTTTTTTTTACTGTAAATAGGACCCCCCCCGCACAAAAAACAAAAAATTTTTCAAAATAGGGTACACAAAGAAAAAAATTAAAATGGAAAAAAATTTTTTTTCCCCTTTAAAAAAAAATTTTTTTTTGTTTTGGTTTTTTTTTTTTTTTTGTTTTAAAATTTGGTGGGTTTTTTTTGTGTTTTGTTTGTTTTTTTTTGGTGGGTTGGGTTTTGTTTTTGGGGTTGTGTTGTGGTTTTGTGTGTTGTTGGGGTTGTGTTGTGGGGG
>NC_051396.1:7023795-7031295 GCF_015228065.2 Penaeus monodon
CATTCAGGGAATGTATGTGCGTTCATGTGCACACTTTACAAAATTACCTGAAATGAAATACAGCACTTAAATGATAAATCAGTATGAGATGCGTCAGAGAAGGAACACACAGAAAGGTTCAACTGGTGAAGCGCTGGTACAATCTTTCGATTTTCATTTTGCGAATGTTAAAGTATTAACATTAAGCAGTTATATAGTTTAAACTATTTGTTGCATGGGTATTCGTTATCCTGATAATTGCATAAATATTATCTATGTGTTTGCTAGCTGTGGAAATGTTATTCTCCCTCCCTTCTCTCTCTCTCTCTCTCTCTCTCTCTCTCTCTCTCTATATATATATATATATATATATATATATATATATATATATATATATATATATAGAGAGAGAGAGAGAGAGAGAGAGAGATGGATCTATTCCGGGTTTTAGTACGTCCGTTGAGGGATTCTTGACTCATTTGAAGCATTGCGTTCTTATCCTGTTCATATTGACACTATTTTTACTCACAGTATATGCACATACATGCACATTCCTCGTCCCCTTCTCCCCTCTTCCGTCTCTGGATGTATGCGTGTAAGACTTACACTAAAAAGTATTGAGGCCTTTTGTCAATTTCATTATCGTTCCCTTCGTTGCTCGGACAACGTCGTTATGAACGCCAGTTTTCCTTTCAAGCAAGAAGTTACACGCATATAAAGGAATCATTCTCTCAGCCAAAATAACATGTCGAGTGCATATCGGTGTTTCCTGCATTCATTTCAAAATATGCTTATGGGGCAGTATAAGGAGCATAATACAAAAGGGAAAAAATAAAACAAGCAAACAAGAAGAAGAAAAAGAAGAAGAAGACGAATAGAGAGAGAGAGAGAGAGAGAGAGAGAGAGAGAGAGAGAGAGAGAGAGAGAGAGAGAGAGAGAGAGAGAGAGAGAGAGAGAGAGAGCAGTAAGTTTACTTCCCATATTCACACTTATACTTCATCGTCATTACAGATTCATAGGTTTCATGAATTCAAACACTTATATATGAATAAACAATAAGCAATATTATCTGAAATCGTGTTTATAAATTCACCTGGTATCGTTCTCGTGGAAAAAAACATGTTTCTGTAAAGAACGTAAAGTATTGGATTCCGTTTCCATTTACAAAGCAATTATGGCGTCCGATATTTCAACCGCCATGTCACTGAACATTCAAATAATGTTCACCGACCATGTGCGCTGTGAAAGCATAGATCATTTCGTTTGTTGTTATTGATATAAAAATGAAGATATGGAATTTGGAAGATGTGATCAAGGTGGGTCTTACAACAATATGCAATATACTAAATGTACAACTAGTATACTTTGGTCCATCGTAAAAAAGAGTGATAAAGAAATGTATATATTCATTATTCATCTTATTTTATTTTCATTATTTTTTTTTTGTGAGTGAAATAGGTTCATTACTTATTCATGAACTTTTTATGATTTTTATTAAATAATCTGTTACACTTATCGGTTATTCATTTTACTTGAAGTTATAAGATGCATTTAGTTCTATTTAATTTGAAGACGTGAGGTACACGGAATTTTCCTTGAGAAAGGGACTGACGAATAACATTGCATTTCATTGAGTGGCCCTGAGTTTCATTTGTTGGAAGTAAATTTCAGATACACTGAAATTTTCAGTTACACTGCCTTTCCTTGTGTTACGTGAAGTTTCATTTGATGATGAGAGGACACTGAGAAAGTAGTAGTCATTTGTGGTGAGGTCAGTAAGACTTACTGTAGTAGCAACTTATGCTAGGAATAAGAGCGTATCTACATCGGAAGCAAAGGTCGAAAATACTATATATCCTGACGCGTTTAACTGCAATCCCTTTGGGACAGAGTGATATATCCCGATAAAGCAAATTACACACACACACACACACACATGCATATGTGTGTGATGGACTTAGTCGATGACACATTGATATAGATAAACACTCTCTTTGACCAGGACTCGAATCGAGACCAAGGAGTAACATCAATCTCACCGCAGTTACGTACTCCATGCTTGTTTAGGCCCTACACCTATCTCCGACCAGATTCGAACTCGTGACGCCATCACTGGGACTACGAGCATAAAAGCTTTCTTAAATATGGGCTAATGTGTCTTAATTCTTGGCAACATTCATTCCTAAGTCCGTATATTGCTTTCTTTCCGTCTTCCTTTCTGTTTGTGGTGTTAGCTTTCCCTGCGTGCATCTCTATCG
Organism: Penaeus monodon; assembly: GCF_015228065.2. Classification (NCBI taxonomy): domain Eukaryota; kingdom Metazoa; phylum Arthropoda; class Malacostraca; order Decapoda; family Penaeidae; genus Penaeus; species Penaeus monodon. Next base: position 7,026,033 of record NC_051396.1, read on the forward strand.
TCTTCATAGTTCCCTTGACAGCGAACACAATGTACAAATTTATGCTTGCTATTACCGAACACAATAGCCCGGTGATTAAGTGCATAGGTCTTTCATTCTGTCTAAAAGGGAAGGGAAAAGAAATAGAAAGAGATTTACACATGCAAACACATACATACACACACACAAAAAAAAATAATAAATAAAAAAAGAAGGCATACACACACCATATATATATATATATATAATATATATATATATATATATATATATATATATATATATATATATATATATATATATAAGATAGATAAATATATGTATTTGTAGATTGATAGATGGAGACAGAAGGGAGCATAGAAATAGAAATAGAGTATAAGAAAGAAGATACAGGAATACAAGATAAAAAGAAATGGAAACTTCAGAAGATTTACAATAAAGTATATAATATATATAAGTACACACACACACACACACATATATATATATATATATATATATATACATATATAAATATAAATATATATATACATGTATATACATATATATGTATATTTTTATTTATTTATCTATTTATTTATGTATAAATCAATGTAGCTTTTTTCAGAATCTACTCAGTGAAGAGAATATACACTAACAATTTTTTTTTTGTGGAATCCTTCTTTGCAACGCATACCCTCTTTCCAGCAACGATTGTAGTCCAATGTCTAGACAACCAAATCTTAACCATGACTTTTGTGATGTTCTCGAAAATTGTTCTCTTGTAAGGAATTCTTCTCTCATTTATTTAGACAAGTTCGCGTGTGCTGCATTTCTTTCATATATATAATTCAGGAAACGCTGTTTAAGCAGCACACATACACGCTCACGCACATACACACAAACATGCATATGTCACGTATTTATTGCGGCTAATTCATCTTACTGAATAGCTATGGCCGAAATCAGGTGTACTATCTTATAGCCGTCTTTTCCGGTGCTTACGACCTACCTACTCGCGCAACTGGAGTCGAGTAGGCGGTAACATTTATCGAGTTGCCAGATACATTTCCCCTACCTCGGTTATTTTAATGTATATTCGTACTCATATTGGTACAGCACAACATATCATAAGATATCTAAAGCTATTTGTTATATTCCAAAATACTGTGTACCAGTAAAAAAAAATAACCAGTACAGTAGAGCAGCTAGACGTGAAAAGCGACAATTCCCATTCACAGGATTGGGCAGAGCTTAGCGTCGTGTCTCACCTCCGATCACGAGACGGGAATTGATTACTAATTACCACCAAGATGGCAATAGAGTAAAAAAAATGGTTTAGAAGAAGATAGAAGCAAGGAGAGACCTCTTGAACTATTTCTCTGTCCGGAGTCCCATACCTTTACCTTGCATTCAGTTGCACTGCACGGAAGGAAAGGTAAACAAAATTATCAGATGCATTGATATATCCTTTTAAAAGAAGGCCACTGCTCTGCTGCCAGAATCTTCATAGTGATCATGGCCGGGAAACCAAGTTAACTGAATCGCCTAATTTTCCCTTTCATAGAGGATGCCTATATATTATATTATATTATATATATATATATATATATATATATATATATATATATATATATGTACATATATATATATATACATATATATATATATACATATACATTTATATATATATATATATATATATATATATATATATATATATATATATATATATATATATATATATATATATATATATATATATATATATATATATATATATATATACATACACATATATATATATATATATATATATATATATATATACATATATATATATATATATATATATATATACACATGACTGTGTATATATATATATATATATATATATATATATATATATATATATATATATATTTTTTTTTTTTTTTTTTTCTAACAGTCATTCAGTCCACTGCAGTACATAGGCCTCTGTCAGTCACTATTGAAAGGTTATTTGGCAGTTCCAGCCTTGCCTGACTGGATGGCCTTCCTAATCAACTGTAATTCGGCGCGCTAACATCTGTGCCACGACAGCGACTTCCCCTAAGACACCTGCGTTTGACTTCGGAACTCGGGGCCATGCAGGTCGGAGTCCAGTACTCTAACCACTGGACCATCTCGGCACATGGCTGTGTGTGTATATATATATATATACACACATATATATCTACATATATATATATATATATATATATACACACACACATATATATATATATATATATATATATATATATATATATATATATATACATACACACACACACACATATACATATGTGTAAAGGAAACAGGAGTGGCATTATACTGTAGGATTTAAAACTTGTAGAGTAATCAATTTGGATTAGTTTTATTTGATACTAATTAGACAACAAAAACCATACCTTATTAGAGGCCCGTCTCTTATACTTCTCCTTTGATAAATCGGGCTGAAGATCTATATCCTGAGGAAAAAGAAAAAAAAAACGAAAAAATCTCTTAGAAACAGAGAAAAATATCCGATTTAGATTAGAGTTTATACCAAGGAACTTTAAAAGCTGCAAATGTCAGTGACCTGTTTGAGCACTGAACTCGTGAAATCCAAGTCGCAGATTCATACGAACAAACAAGCGCTAGGTAAGTACGGATAAAAGGCGCCAAGTACGGTAAGTGAGTGCCATGTAAGTGTAAGTCTAGTAAACGCCAAGTAAGTAAAGCAAGCGTGTGCCAGGTAAGTAGGGCAAGTGAGCGCCAGGTAAGTAAGGTAAATAAGCGACAGGTAAGTAAAGCAAGTAAGCGCCAGGTAAGTAAAACGATTGCCAGGTAAGTAGGACAAATGAGCGCCAGGTAAATAGGACAGGTGAGCGTCAAGTAAGTAAAATGATTGCCAGGAAATAAGTTGATCGCCGAATAGGGCAAGTGAGCACCTAGTAAGTGAAACAAGTGAGCGCCAGGTATATGGGGAAATTAAGCGCCAGCTAAGTAGGGCAAATGAGCGCCAGATAAGAAAAGCAAGTGAGCGCTAGGTAAGTAGGGCAAGGAAGCGACAGTGAAGTAGAGCAAATGAGCACCAGGTAAGTAGACAAATATGCGCCAGGTAAGTAAAGTGATTGCTAAGTGAGTGCCAGGTAAGTAGGGCAAGTGAGCGCCAGGTAGGTAAAACAGGTGAGTGCCAGGTAAGTAGGGCAAGTGTGCGCCAAGTAAGTATGGCAAGTGGATGGCAGGTATGTAAAGTGATTGCCAGGAAAGTAAAGTGACCGCCAGATGAGAAAACCGTGAAAACGAAGTTGAGTAAAATTAATGCCAGTCAGAAAAATGCATGAAAGCAGGGTGAATGAGTGAAGATTAAGGACGGTGAGTGCAGCTGTGTGAGCGTCAGGTAAGCATTGTAGGCAACAGTGTGTGCCAGGTCAGCCTGATAAGTGCCAGGTAATCAACATATGTGAGCGCAAGTTTTGAGATGTGAGTGCCAAGCATACAGAGTAAGCGGTAGGTATGTAGGTTAAGGTGAACACAAAAAAAGGCAAGTGAATACCAGGCAGGTAAATAATTGAGTGTATAGTAAAGTACAAACACATCTACTTATCACCCCCCCCCTCTCAAACACACGTCGTTTTCAGTTCAAATAACTTTTTCTCTACCGTTTCCCTTGTTTTCCGTAGCTCAGTGCTTATGGCTCCAAGGAAGCCATAACGGTTGGCTGTAGGGGTGGAGGCGAAGCTTTTTGGAAAATAAAACTGTTTGCTAGGCAAATAGGTGTTTGTAAACCAATGTTTTAGAAAAAAGACTTACATCAGTGGGCTCCATAGACTTGAACACATCATAAAAACGATTCAAACAACTATAAAGAAGAAGCCTAATCCTTTAGCTATGACTAGTTTATACGTCTTGAATAATTTGTTCTTAGGAAATACTTTAGATCGACTATTTAGTGTATATTACAAACCATTTTCTCCCAGAATTAAAGTATACTCTTTGATTCTGAAAACTGAAGAACTTCAAAACACAGTGACTGTATTACACCAGGCTTTGTAGGTGAAAGGAGAATAAGTCTCAAAGCCAGCAATAACTATCCAAATGTCTGCACCAAATCCGAATATATATTTCTGTACAGCTTTGTAACATATCCGTGCTATATATACACAGCTTAGTGAGCATACATGAAGAGTCCAAAGATCAAGAACAATTCTCACTAACAATGGCGACTTTATTTATACACCCACTAACACTGCAGTTTTGTTGGCAAGTCGACAACCTGGAACTTAATACTCTCTTTCTCTCTCTTTCTTAGCACAAACACACACACACACACACACACACATGACATATATGTATATATAAACACACACACACACACACACTCACATACACACACACAACACACACACACACACACACACACACATACACACACACACAACAACACAACACACACACACACAATAGTATATATATATATATATATATATATATATATATATATATATATATATATATATATGCGTGAGTGTGTGCCTATATATGACTAAGAAAAAACGTAATATCGGCAGGTTTAAAACAAGACATGAATATATATATATATATATATATATATATATATATATATATATATATATATTATATATATATATATATATATATATATATATATATATATATATATATATTTATATGTATGTATGTATGTTTGTATTCAAAATAATGGAACAATTCAGACCTACAAAGGCATGGTAATTATGTATTAACGCCCGAAATTGGAGGTTTTGATACAACCGATTGGACATAAAGTCAAAAAACACATCTAGTTCGTAGGCTTGTCTGTGATCAGTGGCTTTGACAGGGAATTAAACATCAAAGGTGATTTAATCACACATAACAAAATTCATACATATCACAGATTCATTATATCAACACAACTACAAGAAGACGAGGAAACGACGAGGAAACGAGGAATTGGAAGACTCATTTAACTGAATAACTAATGATCTAACGAGGCAGAACCCAGCTCCCAGATGGTAGTTACAATAGACCGCTGTTGTTGCAGCATATGATCCGTATTCACTGTCTTGGCGGCGCCGTCACGAACCGGTAGGAAGAGCGGCTGTTATGATTATTGCTCTTTTCACGTTGCATATGCTCACAGTATTTTTTTTTCTTTTTGCCTCTGTCTCTTTATACGTAGACGCGCACATGTGTGTGTTTTTGTGAATAGCGGACATACACATAAATACTTATTTTATTTCATTCCACACAAACGTCATAACAAGTTTACAGTGCA
>NC_051396.1:7036295-7043795 GCF_015228065.2 Penaeus monodon
TCGCTAGTATTTTACCCAGTGCTCCAGTCAGCAGATTCAGAAACATCAGTTTGAATTTTCCTCCGAAAATGCTTGTAGAATCTTACTTGCGGAAGATGAAGGTCCTGTATCTTATTATTTTTTTGACATAAAGGGTGAACCACTCTGCCAGTTCTGGAGATGACCATTCATCCAAAGGAAGAAAGTCCACGTCTAGATACTGAAGCTGCAGGTCTGAGTCTTGGGTCTCCAGAAGTTCCCATTTGTTGTTGTCTGGGGATCTTTGGAAGCTCGTACTTCTAACCAACGCGAGCAACTAGGACACTCATTTGGGATGAAGATTCATTGCACAGCACATGTGTTGTGGGTAATGGATGCGATCTGTGATCCGACACACCGAAAGCGTTACAGGTGAAGTCATCTGTTAGAGAAGAAGGTTGCATGTAATTAAGCTAATCCTTAATCTGCGCAATGTATATTACCAGTCTGAAGTGTTGATAATTCATAACTATCTCAGAAGTCTGATAAGCAGCTTAGTGTTCTGACATTATCAGATGAGGAGGCCACCACTAGTTGAAAGGATATATATGTGTGTATGTGTGTGTGTGCGCATGTATATATCCACACATACACACACACACACACACACACACACACACACACACACACACACACACACACACACACACACAAAACATATACATATATACATACATACATACATATATATATATAATACATATATATATATAAATATATATATATATATATATAATATATTATATATATATATATAATATATATATTATATAACGTGTGTGTGTGTGTATGTATGTAAATAAATATTTTTCGACATAGCAAAATTCCTTCGTGTATTAATTACATTTCGTTTGAAGTGAAACGATGCCTAAACCTTTATTCCTCAATTACCTTTTTAAAATTTATCCAATAACATTTTACCTTAATTAACGAACGTCCTGCTTTCATTGTGAAATATTTTTTTCATTTCTTTCTTTAACCATTTCCTTGAAAACCTGATGTCTGGAAGGAGACGAAGATTTATATGACAGAGAAATGGGAAAGATAGAAAAAAAAGTGTTCACAGCAACGGGGTCCCTTGGAAAGTTGGAAAAATCAAAGTTCCGGATAAGTCTTTGTCGTGGAAAGTTAGATCTTACAGTTCCCTTGAGGTCCACGAGATCAAGGCTTGAGGTGAGTGCTGTGACTCATCGATCATACGAGACGACACGGAGTCACTTTCACCTGGTGCAGTCTCTTTCTTAAATGAACCACAAACACACGTCTGATGTTCGCACACACCACCATGCAACTGAAAACTAACACACAAAAGGACTAAAACTCGCCATATGATACTAAGAAAAACCCATTCACCATTTACCCCCAACCAACATCCTGGAACAAACACTACATACTAATCCAATTTTCACTAAGCACATTGGAACACTACATACTAACCACCCACACAAAAGCTAACCTCCACCTACCTCTCATAAACCATATAGAACGTACGCTACATCAACTCACACACAACGATGCTCACCACCTCTCAGAACACACACTTGACGCCACTGACCGTCCGTCTGGGAGCATTTAGTTCTACAAAGTTATTAGAGAGTCCTTCACCATCTCTCCAAAGCAGAGGAGTTGGGGAATAATAGTGTTGGTGAGAATGGAAATGATGGTGAAGATGAAGAGGATTGTGGTCATTGTCTTTGTTATAGTGGTAGGATATTAGCAAATAAATATTTATGCAAAACATGCTGGTGTGTTAATCTTTTTTATTTGTATATCTATCTATCTCTATATATGGAATGTTCAATGATTTAGTAATTCAAAAGGTTCTGATGCATAGTGGATGATATATTCCATGTAAAAAACTGATTCCCACGTATATAAAATCAGCCATTTCAGCTGTACTCTCTTCCACAAATCCCATGAAGGTTAATATACTGTGATATATCATCATCTTCACTAGGCATTGTGATTCTTACATGGCTTATAAAAAAGGGTCATCATACAGCTTCTTCCCATCCCCTCCAATACTAAAATTACCAGCACCACCACAGACACTGTTATTACTACTACCACTGCTACTTCTATTGTCAGCACTACCACTACTATTTCTTCTTCTTCTGCTTCTATTTCTGTTTCTACTTCTACTTCTTCTACTTCTACTATTACTTTTTTCTTCTACTTCTACTTCCATTTCTCCTATTTATTTCTTCTTCTCTTTCTACTTCTACTGCTGCCACTACTACTTTTTCTTCTGCTTCTACTTTCTTCTCCTTTTGTTGCTTCTATTTCTACTTTTACTACTACTTCTTCTGCCTTTGCTTTTTCTTCGTCTTCTTCTTCTCCTTCCTCATCTTCTACTTCAACTAATACTTCTGCTACTACTACTACTGCTACTACTACTACTTCTCTTTCTGCATCTCCTTCCACTACTTCTTATGTTTTTACTTCTACTTCTACTACTGCTACTGCTGCTACTACTATTGTCCTTACCACTGCATCCCTCAAAACCATTATCTCGAACATCATTATCATCATTATCTCTCCTTAAGAACAAACATGACCTGTTTTGGTTACCTGAACAATGAAAAAAAGAAAGTTATTTATGAAGAGGTTAGTTAGCAGGGTAATTATGTTGATGGTAACTGGGTCGTAACTAAGCCTTATCGTCAGTACGTATGTCCCCCCCCCCTTCTTCTTCTAGCTTCCCCTCCTTTTTCTTTCTCCTCTTCCTCCTGCTTCGTATCCTCTTTCTTTTCCCTTTTATTGTCTTCCTTTTTATTTCTCTTTGTCTTTTCCAGATTCCTCATCCTCGTTCCCATCATCATTCTCGTGCTCCTTCTCGTTATTCTGTTGTTATTCCTCCCCTTTATAATTAGCTTTATTATTACTATAATCGTAGTTGTTATTATTATCATAATATTACTATCAGTGTTATTATTATTATTATTACTATTATCATTATTAATGTTATTATTAGTACTCTCATTATTATCATTATCATCATCAGTATTATTATTGTCATTATTTTTATCATTGTTATTTCTATAATAATCACTTTCGTTATCATCATTATCATAATCTTTATTATTATCATTATCAATGTTATTATTATTATTATTATTATTGTTATCATTATTATTATTATCATTATCATTATTATTATTATTATTATTATTATCATTATTATTATCATTGTTATTACCACTATTTTAATTAATTGACATAACAATAAGCATCATCACCATTACTATTTTTATTATTAATATCAATATTGTCATTAGTAGTAGTAGTAGTGGTAGTAGTAGCGGTAGTAATAGCAGTAGGATTAGTATCATTATTATTATGAATTTCATCATCATAATAATCATCAATATGATGGTAATAATGATTACGATTATAATATCAATGTTGATGATAGTAGTAGTAGTAGTAATGAGAAGAATAACGAAAAGGATAATGATACAACTACTGCTAATAATACCGATAATAATAATAATGATAACAATAATAAAACAAAATAATAGTAATAATAACAATAATAATAATAATTGATAAAAATGATAATAACAACAAAAATAATGATAATAATGATGATGATAACAATAATAGTAATAATGATACAACTAATAATAATGATAATGATAATAATAATAAGAAAAATATTAATTATGATGGAAATGAAGATAATAGCAAGTGTAGTAGTAGTAGTGGGAAAGATAAGGATAGTAATAATAAAAACAATTTAATAACAACAAACATAATAATGATATTGAGAGAAAGACAGAGATAGACAGACAAACAGATTGATAGAGAGACAGGGAGACATAATAATTGACATCACTCTATTCTGAAGGTTAATGTGACGTACGTTTTTATTAAAGAAACGTAATAACGGCGCTTACTTGTGTCGCAAGTGAAAATGTTCGATACTTTTCTGCTCTTCCCGGAAAGAATTTTAATCATGCTGCGTTGCTGGCTATAAATATCTCAAGACTTCTACTTGAATGTGGGAATTAACACATAAGGACAGAATCCTGATTTGGAGCGTGAATAGAGAGTTGAATAAAAAAGTCAACGATACTGATTGCTTTAGATGGTCTATGATTGCAGTGATATGAAATTTTAATCAGCTCACAGGAATAAGTAATTCTGATTAACTTCACTGAACACGTTACATGAGTATGCTCGTCTACGACAGTGATATTCGACATTTTTGATATGATAGACTACTGCCAGCTTTCTCAAATATTTATGGTCCACTAACCTTTACATCTTAGAATAGGGTCTTCCCCTTATATCCGTCTTCTCTCTGTCTCTAGCTATCTACATATCTCTTTAGTTTTACAATTCTCTCTCTTTCTTTCTCTCTCCCTCCCCCTCTTTCTATCTCTTTGTTTGTGCATGCGCGCTTGCGTCTTCGCTGTGTGAATGTATGTATGTCTCTCTGTATTCTGTACTCTCTGGTATGTACGTATGATCCTTTTTGATGCCTAGAAACTGGTATCGCTTCCATATCTTCCATTCTCCCGATAGAGCTTGTAATAGTCTAAAAAGCCATCTGCACAGCCGTTTACTGCTTCGGGATCCAGTAAATCGATAAGGGATAGTCGTATTTGTAAAACTGCTGGCGGTTGCGTCATCGGTGAAGACAAGGAAATGGTAATGGTAAACCCTAAAGTCGTATTTGTGGTAATAATAGACCCCTTTAAGATGACTGTGCTGGTATCAATTCTCTCTATTTATATCGCTCTTTTCCCTGCCTTTCTGCCTGCGTACCTATTTCTCATTCATTAATTATCTTTGCACACACACTCACAAACTTACACATCCATACACACAGTCATACATACATATAATATACATGTATGTATATATACCTGCCTCCAACTATGCACGAGTGAGTGTATACTAATTCAAACACCAAAGTAACAAAGTATACACGTATGAATGTATAATTCATACTCAAACAACAAAGTAAAAAAGTATACACGCATTTATGTATACTTTCTGCTCAAGCAACAAAGTAACAAAGTATACACGTATGAATGTATACTTACCACTCAAACAAAATAAGAAAGTACACAAGTACAAGTGCATATTTTCTACCCAGACAATAAAACAAAGATGATATCTAATAATCAGAATGAAATGGATCCCTAGACCAAGCTTATCAGTGTGGAACTACAGCGAGAAATATGAAACACTCACGGTTGTCTCATTATTATTCCGTCAGGCACTCCTCTCTCCATTCGCCCTCCACATCCTGATGGTGGTGGGAGCCCCATCCTTCTTGCTTTTTAAATCTTTTAGCATTTCCCTCCCCCCTTTTTATGACCTTCCTTTCGCCCCTCTCTCCCCCTGTTACTTTCGTCTCCTTTCTTTCTTTCTGTGTTTGTGTTTTTTTTTCTCTCTTTTTATTTCCAGCTAACACTTCCACATTTCTTTCTTTCTTTTTATGGTGTTTCTTTCATATCTGTTCTTTTTATTGCCTTTTTTTCTTCGTCCTTTTTATTTCCAACAAGCCGTTTTTTACAGATTCTTTTTTATGACCTTTACGTTCTGTTATCTTTTTCTATTTGCCATTTTTAATTTTTTTCTAACTTTTTTTTCGTTCTCTTTGTTTTTAAATTTCGTAACTCTCTTTCCGTATGTCAAATTGAATTCATTCTCTGCTTGTCTCTGTTTCTTGTTTTCTCTTTCTTTTTCTGTGTCTATTTAGTTTCATTCCCTGTTCCTTATTTTTCGTTTACATTTCTTTTTTTCTTTTTTTTCTTAACTGAATTTTGTTCTTTCTTCCTCATCTCCACGTTCTGCCTCGTCCACATCTCCATACTTTTTTTTTACTTCATCCCTTTTCTCCTTCTTTTTCTTCACCTTCCTCCTCATATTTTTTTACAAGATGGGGGCTGGACATCGCCCTCTTTTTCAATCCTCTGCAAAGAGGAAGGAATTAGACAAACTTCCCACGTTCCCAGGCATCGATCTTTCTTCTTTGACCTTCATTTTCCTCACTGTGAAATGGTCGCTACCGGATATGTGGCACATGTTTGCTTCTTATTCTCCTTCTGCGTGTGTGTGTGTGTGTGTGTGATGTGTGTGTGTGTGTGTGTGTGTGTGTACGTGCGTGCGTGTGTGTGTATGTGTGTGTGTGTGTGTGTGTGTGTGTGTGTGTGTGTGTGTGTGTGTGTGTGTGTGTGTGTGTGTGTGTGTGTGTGTGTGTGTGTGTGTGCGTGTGTGTGTGTGTGTGATTTTATGTGTAGATCAATGATTCTTTGTGTGTGCTCTTGTGTCGTGTGTTCGTCACATCTCCAAAGACATATCTATAATCCAGTAAAATATTATGCACATGTATACAAATACACACAAGCCGACACACACCCGCACATACCCCTGTGTCTGTGCGTGTGTATGTATGTATGTACATGAATATATGAAAATGCAGGCCTTGGGAAAGCAGACGCAGAGCTCTTATATAAAACTTAACTGTGCGAAAGCAAAGTTTTAGTCCAGAAGTCTTGAAGAACATTTGTGCAGAATATTCCGTTTGTACTCAATCTTAGACCAAAATTCTTCATGGTGTACAGTAAATATAATTACATCCTATATATTGTATTCAGAAGGATGCACACTGATTATATTCATTTGCATTTAAACTTAATTTCAAGTATATATTCAGTCCATTGTTACACTAATTCATATTACATACCAACGCTAACATAACTTCATATCCGGAAACAGATACGCAATCATTCACATATGCCAGAGTATTTTCGAGATAGTTGCTTTCACCAGAAATTGAAGTTGTTTGCAACCAAATCAATAATTACGCAAAAGCACTTCAAACCCATATGAATAAAAGGAAATAACTAACGTAAATTTATATATCACTAAATTTATCTGAATTACATACAATAGTTAACATGAAAAAAATGAATAATTGAAATTGGCTGCATTAAGCCCGTGTTCATTGCAACAAAAGTATAAAAGGGTATGGATGAAAATGTATATATTCACAATTCAAGAATGAGGATATCTATTCTCATTCCTACCTTTTCTAAAAATGGCTAAATTTGAATCAAGAAGAAAAAATCGTCTGCCGACAGAACAGATGTTGCTTCATAGACATTATTATCACTGACAAAGAATCTATTTGTTTTGTTTCCGAAAACAACTTTTTCTATTAATTATTCTCTTTTCAGGCTACGCTTTGGATGAAAAGACAGAGAGAGAGAGAGAGAGAGAGAGAGAGAGAGAGAGAGAGAGAGAGAATCAGACAGAGAAAACGAGAAAGGGTCAGACAGAGAAAGATAGAGAGAGAGAGAGAGAGGCAATCAGACAGACAGCGAAAGAAAGAGAAAGAGAGAGAAAACAACGCAACATTGCCCATGGCGTTAACGAGCAGCCACCGCGAGTGTGCAAGCGGCAAGGAGATCGCCCGCCAATGCACGCCTGTGGCCTCGCTGCTATTTTGGCGTTCCATTCAGT
>NC_051396.1:7046295-7051295 GCF_015228065.2 Penaeus monodon
TTTTCCTTTGTCTTAGATAAATGACGGCAATCACGCGAAGTAGGCGTGTCTTTTCACCCAAACGTGTCACAGAGCACGGTGCTCACCTGTGTTCTTGCGTGTTTTTATGATTTGTCGACTGTTATTATTGATGAATTCATACAATAGCAAAAAATTGTTTGGTTTAAAATTATATTTATATTATGTATCTTACCAGTTTTATTGTATTAAATGAAGACTGTGAGATCGAGCTTCAACAAGGGGATGGGAGTGAAACTGGAGTCTTCGTAATAGCGCCCATTCTCCGCTCAGGACGTGAAAGGGAGTGACACCTGAATGAAGCACGCACGATTATACGTATGTATATTATGTAGAAATGCATAAGTACAATTTTAACTTTCACAGGGAACCGCCAAAATCCAGCCTCCTCCTCTGCCCTCCTTTAAGCCACATACTCCAACCCACGCTAACCCTTTCTCGATTCAGATCTTTATTCACGCAATGTGACCACTTCCATTTAGGTCGCCTCTTTCCCCTTTACCCTCGCAGTACTTCCATATCCATTGTTCTTCCCCTAAAGTGTTTTTTCCTCCTCGCGTCATGTCCATATTAGCTTGTCTTTTCCTCTTGTGCCTTCCGTTAAAAGAAGAGGGAAAAGTCCAAATTTTATCCATTTTCTTAATGGTATCTTATCTTCTTTTTCATGAATATTTTCAGTTTCTTCGTTTGCATTTTTATCGTGAATTACCCAACTTTTTTCCACGCCGACTCTTCCTTCCACTGCATTGCAAAAGTCTGATATTTACTATTCTTTCTACTCTCTTCTACTTAGTAAACTTCGTTACCCTACCCTTGGTCATTAAACCGTTACCGCCGTTAATTTCTGCTGATCCGCAAACCCCTACCTTCCATAAATGCCTTACCTATTTTAGTAAAAGGCAGGGAATATGGTACCTTATCTTTAATCGCTTCAACAGAAATATTATTAAGAAATCAAGGCTTTTTTAGCTAGAATTATTTCCTTTAATCCTGTAATGCTTCCCATCTGTACATAGGTTACGCTTGTATTGTGCACCTTCTTTATAGCTATAATTCTATTTTTTTTCCTACATCGCCTTCAGTACAAATAAAAAGAAAAAAAAATCAAATCTATCGTTCCTGGTATAAGCCTCTGATGTACAGCCCTCCTTAATATCTTCATCCTATGGGACATCACCTTTATTCCTCTAAAATCCCCGAAACATTCTCCGTCCTCCCTATATATATATCGACCCACTTACTCTATACCCCGGTTAGAGCATTATTTCCTTACCCGTCTATATATTGAACAAAGATTCAAACCAAGAATAAATTCCTTCATACTTCAGATGATATTTTCTTATATTGCTGCATTTCGACACAAAACCCTTTTTCTTTACTATCTATCCCTGTAACAGTGTTTGTTACTTTATCTCCAAACGTTATGCCTTAAGGGAAAGTATTGGCTATCTACACTGGTAAAGAATGGTTAGTTGCTTTGTCTTGAGCTCTTGTTACTCGAAATAACTTAATGAGCTCTCCATTATTCTTGGATTCTTGTATACGTCGCTAAGTGTCTGCTCTTTTGTTTCTGTTACAGCCTTTTTCTCTCTCTCTCTCTGCTGATCCCCTCAATCTCTTTTTAGTACTTCTCTGATATACTTATATGCATGTATACATATATACATATTGGGAATTAAGTATACTGTTAGATGGATGTAAATATATATATATATATATATATATAAATATATATAGATAGATAGATATAGATAAATACATATATATATATATAAAAGAAAAGAAAAGAAAAGAAAAAGAAAAAAAAAATATAGCTAATGACTTTAGCTGTTGTCGCGGCAGATAATTTTAGATAATCAATCAAAGACACAAACACACACACACACACACATACACACTTACATATATATATATATATATATATATATATATATATATATATATATATATATATATATATATAAATAATATACATACATACATACATACACACATATATATATATATATATATATATATATATATATATATATATATATATATATATATATATATATATATATGTATATATATATATATATATATATATGTATATATATACATATTTTTTTTTTTTCTAACGGTATGTTCACGTTTGAGCCGCCGTGGTCACAGCATGACACTTAATTGTAGTTTTCATGTTGTGATGTTCTTGGAGTGAGTACGTGGTAGGGTCTCCAGTTCCTTTGCACGGAGAATGCCGGTGTTTTACCTTTTAGGTAATCATTCTCTCTATTTATCCGGGCTTGTGACCAGTACTGACTTGGGCTAGCTTGGCCACCCAGTGGCTAGGTAGGCAATCGAGGTGAAGTTCCCTACCCAAGGGGACAACTGGCCGGCCGGTGACTCGAACCCTCAACCTCAGATTGCCGTCGTGACAGTCTTGAGGCCGATGCTCTAACCACTCGGCCACCGCGGCCTTATAACGGTAGGTTCATGTTTGAGCCGCCGTGGTCACAGCATGATACTTAATTGTAGTTTTCATGTTGTGATGTTCTTGGAGTGATTACGTGGTAGGGTCCCCAGTTCCTTTCCACGGAGAGTGCCGGTGTTACCTATTTAGGTAATCATTCTCTCTATTTTATCCGGGCTTGGGACCAGCACTGACTTGGAATAATGGAGTAATGTATATATATATATATATATATATATATATATATATATATATATATATATATATATATATAATCGCAATATACGTGAATATATATATATATATATATATATATATATATATATAAAATATATATATACACACATATATAAATACACATTTATATATAAACATAGATATACATACATATATATATATATATATATATATATATATATATATATATATATATATATATATATATTATATATATAGATATAGATATAGATATAGATATATATAGATATACAATCACCATCCAGCACCATTATTACATAGTTCGAGAGGAAAGACCGCCCACCTTCTGGCTTAGGTGTATCATTAGTCAGAAAGTTACTAATAAGCTCACACGGTTCAACCTATCCAACATGGTTTTGATAATAGCAACAAGCCAGCCTTCTCTTAATATCAAGGTTTATTCCATGAGAAGGATGCATATACATATATATTCACATCCACATCCACAGCCACACACAATCATACACACACACACACACACACACACACACACACACATATATATATTTATATATATATATATATATATATATATATATATATATATATATATATATATATTTATAAATACATATGTATGTAAATGTATATATATTCATATATATACATATACATATATATATATACATATGCATAAATATACACATATATGTATATATACGACACACACACACACATATAAGTATGTGCGTCTATGAAAGTATGTATGTATGCATGTATGTGCGTGTGTGTGTGTGTGTGTGTGTGTGTGTGTGTGTATGAATGTATGTGTGTATGCATGTGTGTGTGTCGTGTGTGTGTGTGTGTGTGTGTGTGTGTGTGTGTGTGTGTGTGTGTTGTGTGTGTGTGTGTGTGTGTGTGTATGTGTGTGTGATTACGTGTGCGTGTGTGTGTGCATGGAGAAGCATCCTGTACAAGCCTAGTCTTGTAGTCTTGTGTGAACTTACGTGCCCTAAGGCCTTACCATTCATCATACCCAAACACACCATCAATATGCATTGCTCACACCCTGCTTCTCGCACTCATCACCCTCCATTCATGTTTCCAAATGACTTTCTCATTCCTCAATGCGAAACATAATTAGATTGATATATTCCTCAATGAAATATGAATAACGGGGGGTTTTAGTATTCGCATGAGCAGTAGGCTGATTAAGTTATTTTTTAGAATAATAGATTAACCAATGAACAGATAAACAAACAAACAAACATATAAATATGTACGTATGTATATATTTATACACATACATATATCTAAATCTATCTATCTATCTATCTATATAGATATAATGTATATATTTACCTGTACATATGAACACATACACACACATACATACATACACACATACACACACACATACACATATATACATACATATACATATGTATATATATATATATATATATATATATATATATATATATATATATATTATATATATGTGTGTGTGTGTGTGTGTGTGTGTGTGTGTGTGTGTGTGTGTGTGTGTGTGTGTGTGTGTGTACACATTAATTTCTATAATATATAGCTCTTGTTAGTTTATATACGTACTATGTACTATTCTGCTGATACCATGTGTATTAATTCCTGTATCAAACTACAGGAACCGGTCTCGCAATTGATTATTTCAAATCTACTATCGTTTGACTGATATATACATGAGAATAAGAATATATTTAAAATGTTAGGACTATTAATTCCATAAGCAAAATACCATGAATGACTAACAACCCACGACACCCACCTACAAGAAAAACGTAAATAAAAAAAATCAACAAATAAATAATACATACATCGTGGATATAAATTCTTTTATAACCCCTCTCTTACGTCTATACATCCTTCCCTTACACCTCCCTCATATCCTTTCCCTGATACAAAGGCTCATTTAATTAAGGGCAAAGGGAAGGGGTATGAGGCAGGGCAGGAAAGTATTAGGAGTGTAAGGGAGAGGTAGGGAGGTGTGAGGGAAGGACATAAGAATGTAAGAGAGGGGTTGAAAGGGTATTTTAACAACGCTGTAGTTATTATTTATTTATTTATGTATTTACTAATTTATTTATTTTATAATGGGGGCGGGAGTCGTAGGTCATTATGGGTAGGTGGGTCTGGATGAGGAGTAGGAAAGTGTGAGGAAGAGCGAAGTGTGAGGGTGTGTAGAGTTATACATCATATCCTTTAAAGAAAACAACCGGGAAATGCATACTGTATAATGTATGCATATGGGTCTATGTTCTTAAAAAATACTTGGTTAGGTATTTATTTATGCAAT
>NC_051396.1:7076295-7078795 GCF_015228065.2 Penaeus monodon
TTTTTTTTTTTACACGCATCCACACACCATTGTATATACATATATATTCATTTATTTATGTAAATATCATTATATATATATTTTTGTATTTCTTTTCATTGTAGTCGTGAGTAAAATCCAGCAATATACAGTGGCTTGTGCCCGCTCCTGTTCGCCTTTAACATACATCTAGACAGGTTACCACATATAAAAGACCATCAACTCGACTATTGTACTGTAACAAGTCCCTGAAACGACCATTCATCTGACACGACCTCGGTATATGTTGGGCGTAAAGGAACATTTCCCCAGGAGAGAGACGTGGCCACAGTGTACTGGTACGAAGACCTCAGTCGCTGCTTTTATGTAGGTTGTAATCCGTTGGGAATCATATGAATTTACCAAATCCACCCCCTCCCTCTCTCTCTCTCCATCCCAACCGAAAAGTGGAAGTTGCATTAACAAGACTAAGAATCGGGCACACAAGACTGACTCAAGGGCCGATGATGGCTAAAAGTCTAGCAGTTTGTGAGGGATGCCAAGAGCCATTAACGATCGCACATGTAGTGGGAAGATGTGCAACATTCTCAGACCATTTATTGATAGATTTTTAAAGTATTAAACATTTTAATATTTCTATTTAACAAGGTATGACCTTAGCTGTTGACGCGGCAGATAATTTTAAATAATCAATCTCTCTCTCTCTCTCTTTCATATATACACATATATATAATATACATATACATGTACACACACACACACACACACACATATATATATATATATACATATATATATACATATATATATATATATATATATATATATATATATATATATATGTCTGTGTGTATATTTATATCAACTGCAGTATTGCATCCCTCCATCTATCTGTTTGTCTATCTTTCTACCTCCTAACTATTAATCTATCTGCCTGTCACACATACACACATACATACATACATACATACATACATACGGACTTATCAGAGGACCCGCTGGGACATCAGTCACCGAACTATAAACTTCTATGAAATTCTCGTTAAAAGTTCAAGTGTCTCAGAACTCTTGTAACGTACAGACTCATTCACATTCATCTCGCATATTTTCTGTAATTTAATTTTCTTGTCTTTGCTCTGTTACTCGAAGCAAAAGTGAAAATTAATATATATATATATATATATATATATATATATATATATATATATATATATATATAAGATGAAAAGGCAAGGAAACCTCCCTCAAAAAAAATAAATAAATAAATAGATAAATAAGTAAATAGAGAAATAAATAAAGATAAATTAATAATAATAAGTGAACAAACAAATTAACAATAAATACGCAAGGGAATGCATAATAAGAAATAAAGAATTCAAAAGCATCACGATATTCCAACCACTTTAAACTGCACGGAATTAACCCGCAGCCTCTACTATAAATAATGGAATCCTATACCAGGGACGCTCCCCGAGTACTGGATATCGGGTGCTCGAAACATGGCTAGTAATGAAATAAATCGTAAATCGTGGGGATGTGATCTATTAGATAACTTTCTTTATTATTATGAGTTTGTCGTTATTGTTTTATTGTTTGTTGTTATCATTATTATCATCGTCGTTGTCGTCGTCATAGTCATCGTCGTCATCATCGTCATCGTCATCATCGTCATCATCATCATTATCATCATCATCATCACCATTTTTTATTTATCATTTATTTTTTTTATTGCATTATTGTTATTTAGGAAGAGAGTGACTTTAAAGAAACATGACAATAACTGAAAAACAACTGGGCTCATAACACTATAACAACGATAATCAGCAGAGAGAGCTTGCCATAAAGGGACGTTAAAGAACACGAGAAAGCAATGAAAAAATGATGTTAAAAAAAAGAAAGAAAGAAAAAACATTTGGTAAACCGTAGAACGAAAAAATAAGTTACAGAAGGCGCATCTTCAACAGACGAAAAGCTTCGACATAGAAGTAATCGCCTATTGTTGATATTTTTTTTTTATTAACGGTAGGTTCATGTTTGAGCCGCCGTGGTCACAGCATGATACTTAAGTGTATTTCCAAATATAATACCTATATTTAGTTCAAATCTTCCTGTTTTGAGTGAAATGTTCTTTGTAAATTCATTAGTTGCATTTATATATTTATATCAACTGCAGTATTGCATTCCTCCATCTATCTGTTTGTCTATCTATCTACCTCCTAACTATTAATCTATCTGCCTGTCACACAACATACATCATACATACATACGGACTTATCGGAGGACCCGCTGGAACATCAGTCACCGAACTATAAACTTCTATAAACTTCTGGCCTGATGGCTGCGGAGTGTAGATTACATATGAAAGCATCTGAATCAAAGGGTAATAGACAGGGACTTCAGCCGCTCACGTCATTACAGCTCAAAGGAAACACGGGGCTGTAAGGTAAATCGTTCGTAAACAAAAAGTAATGAACTGTGCTAGTACTGATTTTTTTCTTTTTATAGAAAATGAGATATATTT
>NC_051396.1:7088795-7091295 GCF_015228065.2 Penaeus monodon
TTTGCAACTGATTACTTCGACTGCTTTTGCAAACAAGTAATCGATTTATAAATGATTTCTTTTAGATTACTTTCACCTGGAAATAGGTTATACAGTGGTACGTCTGTAGAATATAAGTTAAATATTAATGGTTTTAGTGTAGTCTCTCTCTCTCTCTCTCTATCTATCTATCTCTCATTCTCTCTCTTTTTAATCGATTACTAGAAATTTTAATCGATTACTGATAAATTTCACAATGTAATCAGTTACAAGTAATCGATTGCGCCCAGTACTATCAGACAAACAGAAAGGAGCAAGAGAGAGTAGAGTAATATGGGAATGATGAAAAGGAATTAAGAAACGGGTAGAGATGGAGGCCAAGAAGAATTAATAAGAGAAAGAGAGAGAAAGATCTAATGGATGACAATTTGGTAAAACAGAGAAGGAAAGATTGAAAAAAGGAGAAATGTTAGATAAATAGATGCGAATGAAGAAGTGCACGATGGATAGAGAAAGAAAGATAAACAGAAAGTGACAGACTGAGTGAATGAAAAGGAGAAAGATAAAGAATACTGAACATAATCTGCTTAAAAGACGGGCTCGAAATGGGCCTATGGAGATAAAGTGCTTCCGTTTTCCCTAAACTTTTTTTTTTTTTTTTTTTTTTTTGGGGGGGGGAGGGGGGACGGCGACACTAAAGCGCGGATGTCGTCAAAACTACACACTTTTCTCTCCATAGTTTATTATTTATCATAAGACACTAAGGGAAAATTAATGAACTCATTTGATCGTGTCTTCCAGTACGTTCACAATGTGGAATATATTTCTCTATATTTTTTCTTTATATTACGTTCAGCTCTTAAAACAAAAGAGAATTTTCTTTTCAATTTTTCAGGTATTCTTTTCATTAAAAAAAATGTATTCACCTTTATCTACAGTGGTATTTTTTATTGTAATCCTTCATTAGAGATAGTCTTTGACTGTTCTAATTAGGACCCCTACGTTCCTCTAAAAAAAAAAAAAAAAAAAAAAATCTTCATTTAACTATAAAATGAGATTATTTTCCTTCCTTCATTATATGATTATATAATGAAATTTTTCAACGCCATTCATTACATACACAAAAGAATTAGTAAAGAATGGCTTTCAAAACTACTATCTCTCTCCTTTTTACTTTGATTAAGTATATAATCAAACTTTCTTCATCGCATACCTATTCATTTTTCTCTCTCTCCCCTTTTACTCTTTTGGTAAGTTTGACCATAAAAATGTCTATTTTTTTTTACTATGTACACTAAGTTCATTCATCATGTACACTTAAAAACTACATAAAGAATGGTTAAGGAAAAAAATCCCTCTCTCTCTCCTTTTAATCTCTTCGTAGATATTAACCATAAAAAATCTCTATCAACCACAATAATTTTTTAACTATATAAACTACTTCCATTCATCATATACACATAAACACTGGACAAAGAATGGTCAACTTAAAAAAGAAATACACAAAGAATGGTCAAAAAAAAAAAAAAAAAAAAGCACAAAGAATGGTAAAAAAAAAAAAAAAAAAAAAAAAAAAAAAAAAAAAAAAAAAACTTCTCCCACTGCTTCTCCTCAGATAATAACTTGAGGGAAAAGGGCATTTGCTTTTAGTCTAACCTCCTTCAGGGTAATTGGATCAACAACTTTATCTCCTTCACCGAGAAAAGTGTAATATTTATGCTTTGAGTTTTAATATAATATTTACTGTTATTTATTTCTCATCATAAGAGGCATTATTTCTTAATATTTCAAGCCTCCAAAGGATTCACCGCTAATGACCTTAGCTGTTGATGCGGTTGAAAGTTGTAATGAATTATAATGGACACATGTTGTAATATAACTAAAATCGTCATTTATTTGTTATGGCGCTTATTTATCATTATTTTAGTAATCTATATGCGTTTAATCATCATTATTTTCACTTTTGATATTTCAGCTGTTACTGAAAGAAATGCTATTATAATCATCATTTTCGTGTTGTGATTACCTCCGTCCTTTTTCTTGATCATGTGGCAGCAGCAGTAGCAGTAGCAGTAGCAGTAGCCGTAGCAGTAGCCGTAGCCGTAGCAGTAGCAGTAGCAGTAGCAGTAGCAGCAGTAATAATAGTAGAAACAACAGCAACAATAATAATGATACCAATACTAATAATGATAATAACAATGATAATCATAATAATACGAATATCAGTTGTAATAACAGGTGCTGCCTAATATCACCTAAAAGAAAGAAAACTGACGGAAAACTGACCAGAGACAAGAAATACTGTAACAGCAATATCAATCAGTGACAGACAAACACTCTACTGTGCTAATAATGTGACAGGCGAACCCACTAACGCTCAAAATTGGATTACGAAACCTTCATAGTACTTAGTATATTTGTTTACCAATAATATTATAGCCACCGAGAACTTTTTTTTTCATTTTTTCCCCTATTTTGTATGCATTTTTCAATCTTCCTCCTATCTAATACATATTTCTCT
>NC_051396.1:7096295-7101295 GCF_015228065.2 Penaeus monodon
AATTCTGCGCCCTCCCCTCTCTCGCACTTTGTTTTTGCAATATCGTTTTAATCTTTCATGTGTAAATATCATTCCATTTCGATTACGTATAAGCGGGTAAAGATTCTTTAATTTATTCGTATATCATTTCGTAATTTTGTGCTTTATGATGCCATGTTTTATTGGTTTTATATTTGTATATGGGTTGGATGTTAAAAACATTTTAAGTGTATTCTTACATTTCTTATAGGTTTATTTTATCTATACATATATTTATGTAACACACACACACACACACATTCGTATTAAGATAAGGACATGTACGATTATAAGTAAATGTTATTTTATCTACACAGGCTTTAATATATGTATACCCAAGTGTCCATATGTTGTACAGACATCTATGAAGTATTAATAAAAGTCTCGATGAAAAGACACGTAAAATCCCACCGAATCGTTTCATATTCCTAATCCCAGAGGTAAACGCAATGAACTTTCACATAAGTCCCTCTCCCTGTGGAACGCAAAAAGACGGGGCTTTAATACCCGCATCCTGCAAAACTTGTAAAACAATAACCTTCATCATTTCAGCTCCGAGTAAAGTTCCTTTAATGTTTGACATCCGCCTCCTGATTTCCTTTTAAGCCACGTGGTTGAGAGAAAGAGGGAGGGAGGGGGCAGAGGAAGGAAGAGAGGGAGAGGGAAAAATGAAGAGAAAGTGGGAGGAAGGGAGGGAGGGAGGGGAGAGGGAATGAGGAAGGGAGGGATGGGTGGGAGGGAGTGAGTGACGGAGGTAAGAGGAAGGGAAGAGAGAGAGAGAGAGAGAGAGAGAGAGAGAGAGAGAGAAGAGAGAGAGAGAAGAGAGAGAGAGAGAGAGAGAGAGAGAGAGAGAGAGAGAGAGACAGGGGCGGGGAAAGACGAGGGGAGGGAGGGAGGGAGGCGAGGGGAAAGAGGGAGGGGGTTGGACGCTGGTTGGGGACTCAAATGGAGGCGAGGACGCTAGAGGAGGCTAAAGAAGAAAGTCTTTTATCTGAGTAGCTTTCTAAACATCTGGAGATTCTATACCCGAAATCATTTTGTTTGCTCCTCGGAAAGAATAAAGCAGGAACTTCGAAAAGTCAATATAAGAGGAGGAATATTGGGATATCTGCTCTTCGAACGTAAATCGAGAAAGTAGTGTATTCCATTACTGTATTTTTTTCACATTCGCATAATCAATAAAATGCATTTACACACACTCTCTCTCTCTCTCTCACACACGCACGCACACACACACACACACACACACACACACACACACACACACACACACACACACACACACACACACACACACACACACACATACATACACACACACACACACACACACACACAACACACACACAACACACACACACACACACACACACATACCACACACACACACACACACACACACACACACACATATATATATATATATATATATATATATATATATATATATATATATATATATATATATATATATACACGCCACACACACACACACGCACACACGCACACACACACACACACAGATAAATAAACAGACAGACAAAAGTGGACAGATAAATAGATAGAAAGATAGATATGAATAAAGAGATAGAGATAAACTAATGTTATTTACTCACCTTTCTCTTTCCTTAAACACAAAGTTCATGGCACATTACCTTCCTCCACGACTGATAAGGCGGCGCTCACTCCGTTTAAAAGTTAACGATCTTCGTGCATGAGCTCTTTATCTTGAAAAAAGAGAAAGAAGAGAGAGAGAGAGAGAGAGAGAGAGAGAGAGAGAGAGAGAGAGAGAGAGAGAGAGAGAGAGAGAGAGAGAGAGAGAGAGAGAGAGAGAGAGAGAGAGAGAAAGGAGGGATAGAGGAAAGGAGAGAGAGAGAGAGAGAGAGAGAGAGAGAGAGAGAGAGAGAGAAATCGAGAAAACAGACTCGAAATCCTCAGATATTTTTCTCCGATTTTTCTGCTCAGAGAATTAAGGGTCTATTTCTGTTGACCGCTATCTTTGAAGTCAGGATATGAAGAGGAGGACTCGAGGTAAAATTCAAAAGAATTCTTCGTCATTTTGGTTTTCCGGTTTATAATTAAGGAAAATTGTGGTTTTGTTTCCGGTAGGCAATGCTAGCTTTAAAAAAAAGCATCTGCATATGGTAATGATTTGCATGACTTATCCTCTATATGATGTAAGTGTTTTTGTTCGTGAAAAGGGGTTTATATATAAACAATCCGTCCCACTTTCTATTCTCAGATAAGTCTTTCTTCTTCAATTCTAAATCCGCACAAAGAGGCTAATATTTTTGCCATAAAGTTCCCCGTTTCTTTCTTTCTCTCTTTCTTTCTTTTCTGGAGTATCGTTTTTCGCTGCTCCAGATAACTCTATATATATCCAACAAAGTTTAGTTGTATTTTATTGGAATTTTGGCCTTGCGTCCCGAATGGTACATAAAAAAAAAAAAAAAAAAATAGGCCGTATCTTAAGCGAGGGAAAGTAATTGTCACTTATTCTTTTTTATTCAATTTTACCTTTCTTTGACTCCTACATATTTATCTGTTAGTGTTTCCTTTCATATCTTTACATGAATATAAATACTTCTTCATCATAAAGACATCATGACAACACTTCGAACATAAAACTAAGACTGAACAGATATATATCCTCTATATATATCTGTCTGTTTTTCATTTTACATAATCTGGTTCAATCGTGCCTTTCTTTTATCGGGTCTTTTTTTTACTTTAAATGTCAATTGAAACTAAAAGCTAAAATCACGTTACGAAAAGTCATTACAACTATATATGCATATATATATGTATATATATATATATATATATATATATATATATATATATATATATATATATATATATATATATATATATATATATATATACACACATTTTCTTTCAAATGTAAATATATTTCCGATCATTTAACTTGTTATCATGCGAAAGAAAACACACTGAAAGACCACAAATACATCACACTTTACGTAGAGGCCCCATTAACATTTGATTAGCATATTTAATGAGCCTCTTGTCAATCAGTGGGAGCTTTTACACAGATTTTATTTTTTCTTTTCACAGACGAGATATTTTACAAGAGCAGTAACTGATTGGATGGCTCAGCCACACTTCCGTGTATGCGTGATTTCAACGTGGGAATGGTGCCTGCGCCTCGTAACATCATTAGTGACGTTGCAGCTGTGATCTTTGTTGTTGTATATCTAGTTTATTTAGGTATTTCGTTCAGTGGGTGTGGCCAGTCCTACGTTTATTAGTTAAAGGACGAATATGATAATGGTGATGCTTATTATAATCACTTTTAAGATTTTTATTAATTAATCACTAATGTGATCAGTGATAATTATGAGATTGATAATAATGATAATTTTATTATCATCGTCCTCATTATAATCATTACTATTGTTATTGCCATTATTATGTCTATCACCATATTAATTACCATTACCATTACCATCACAACCATCACGACGCCACCACCATAAGGATAAGGATAAGTCCGATATGCGAAGCTTAGCCTCGCCCGGGCTATGAGGGGAGCCCGGCCTGTGTTGACTAATGCCGACTCGCTCACGTGTGGCAGCTGGTGCTGACTCGGCTGTACCTAGTCCTTACCCGCCGTGGTGCCCAGCCACAGCAGTAACCTCCGGGCGACAATTGCAACTTCTCGCGCCTGGGCGGGGCGCGAACCGCCGACCCCTCGGATGAGAGGCCGACACGTTACCAGTGTACTAGCCCGGAGGCTACGCCACCACTATTATCATCACTCCTATTAACGCACGCTACTGAGGACCAGGGGCGGTACCAACGAACGTTCTCAGACAATTATGAGATTAAAAATTTGCGACTGTCTCAAAAGTGTCTCAAGCAGGCCGTTTATAGAAATATTAATAAAAAGACAGATCAAATGAATAGTTTTATATTACTCAAATTAGCGTATATATAGATTAATCATACAGCCATGGACACGTTCATTTTAAATAAAACCTGACATACATCAAATAATAAAAGTGAACATGTGGCACCAGTTCCATTCGTTTGTCTATATCGTTCATTTGCGCTCATCAATTTATTTCATAATAAAAACTTTATATATATATATAACTTTATATATATATATATATATATATATATATATATATATATATATATATATATATATATGTGTGTGTGTGTGTGTGTGTGTGTGTGTGTGTGTGTGTGTATGTATATACATATATTATATACATACACAGATACATACACAGAAACACACACACACACACACACACACACACACACACACACACATAAACATATATGCATATGTATATATATATATTCACAAACACACGCATAAATGTATGTATGCATGTATTATGTGTGTGCATACCCATGCATGTGTGTGCGTTTGTGTGTGCTTATGCATGCGCATTCAGACATAAATATGTATATGAAGATGTGGTCATGAAGAAACACCTACAGTATATACACATTGCAATATACTAAAACAATTTCCAATACAGAAAAAAACGCCATGCACCTACCTCACGTACCTCACCTGCTTCACCTGTCTTGCCTCTTTCCCTTGCAAGTCGCCGCCTATCCCTGCTGCCGTCACTCAAGGCCACGCAAGCAAGCGAGAACGCACAAGCGGAATAGTGGAGGGCTGTTGCAAGCACGCCGTGAAAATCTTAACAAGGGCACGCTGTAAAATGTGTGAGGTGCTTGTGCTTGGGCAAGACCTAAGGCTTCGGGAAATAACAATGGAGTGTCATTGTCTTGCAGAAAAAGTGGCGAAGGATTTTTTTTGTTGCAGTTGTTTTGATTTTAGTTCTATCCTTTTAAAGTCTGTTTTTAAGCGTATTATTTAGATAGCTATCTGAATGAAAAACTTATTTACATAAATAAATAGAAAGAATAATTACCTAAAAGGTAACACCGGCACTCTCCGTGGAAAGGAACTGGGGACCCTACCACGTACTCAC
>NC_051396.1:7106295-7108795 GCF_015228065.2 Penaeus monodon
AACGGATGTCTATATTTATTTTTCGAGATAAAAACTCCCCTTCCCTACCGATATTGTATAGTTCTCTGGTGTATGCTTCTATTATGTTTTCACATCCCATCCTTTCGACTAAAGCCTGTCAGTTCATAAATCTTTCCCCGATTTTTCCAATAATGGCCAAACCTTAATCCTGCCGCGCCGTCTGTAACAATTACTATTTCGAATCCCTACCTGCTCGAACCATTGGGGTTTGGCGTAGCACTTCGTCTCATCTCGCGTGACTGAATGCGTTGATTTTAGTAATGTTGTTTTTTATCGTCTTTGTTATTATTATAGACTTTGACTTCATCATCGTCATCATCATCGTCGTCGTCGTCGTCATCATCATCATCATCACCATCATCATCATCATCATCATCATCATCATCATCATCATCATCATCATCATCATCATCATCATCATCATCATCATCATCATCATCATCATCATTTTGTTATAGCCCTTTTTTTATTATTGTCATTATTGCTGTTTTTTATGATGACAGTAGTAGAAGCAGCAGCAACAGTAGAAGTAGCATTACTAATAGTAGTAGTAGTAGTAGTAATTGTTATTGTTATGATATCATAATAGTAGAAGCAGCAGCAAGTAGTAGTAGTAGCTGTTGTTCTTGTAGTAATACTAGTAGTTACAGTGGTAGTAGTAGGAATAAAAGTAGTAGTAGCAGTGATTTTAGTAAAACTGTAGTATTAGTGCTTGTAGTAGTAGTCGTAGTAGTGGTTGTAGTTGTAGTAGTACGGTGGTGGTTTTAGGAGTATCAATAAATAATAAAAAATAGTTATATTCCTTTTGCTACAATGGTTATTATTGGTGCGACAGGCTGTCCGTTTCACTTTGCTTCTAAATTACTACCTTTGTGCAAGGAATGACCGGAGTTAACCATTCAATGGTATCGCGCGGGAATTGAACGCGGGTCAGCAAGATCGCTCAACGAGACCGCTGCACCACACATCGCAGCAGCAGTAGTAGTAACAGTTGTAACAGGGAGTAGGAATATGAAAAGCAGTAGTAGTGTTAAATTGTAGTTGTGGCAGTAGTAGTAGTAGTAATAGTAGCTGGAGTACCAGTAACACTAATAGTGTCCTATATAGTAGTAATAATAATGATAGTGCCGTCTGAAATTATAAAGCAATAGTAGTACTGTACTACTATTGCTGTAGTAGTATGACAGAGAGCCCATTTTCTGCATTCATTTATTTCTGAGGGGTAACAAGTAGTATTAGCAATATTATGGTGTGATGGAAAGGTTATGACAGTAATAGTTAAAATACCGATTCCTATAGTGTTGATAATGATTATAGAAAAGCAACAACAACGGGTAGCAGAGTAAGTAATGATCGCGATAATGGTCATAGATATTATTAATTCACTGACCTCTTGGTTTGTTGTTTTTTTCCTTATTTTCGTCACTTCACTTATTTTTTTCTATTGCTTATAGTTACTTTGATGACTGTTTGCACTATCAATAATTTTATGATTGTATTTATTTATTGCATTTATTGTATTTGTATTTATTTACTCATTGTGTTTGGCATTACTTTTATCAGAATAATTATTAACACTTTTATTATTATTTTGTTATGTCTATGACAACTAATGGTACTGATGAATGATCATAATGATAATAATAATAATAGTAACAGCAATAATATTAATAATATTGATAATAATAACAGAACTATTAAAAAAATATAGTGATGATACAATGATAAAAGTATAAGTAATAATAATGGCAATGACAATAAAATACGTGATAATCATAGTAATGATAATAATAGTAACGATAATGACATTATTATTAATAATAATAATAATAATAATAATAATAATAATAATAATAATAACAATAATGATGATAATAACAATGATAATGATGATACTAATACTAATACTAAAAATGATAATAAGAATAACATGGATAATAATAATAATAAAGTGATAATACTAGTAAAATGATAATAGCAATAATAATAATAATGATAGTAATAATAACAAATAGTAAAAATATGTATTAATATAATATAAAATATATCTAATAATATAATAATAATAATAATAATAATAATAATAATGAATAATAATATATAATATATAATAAAATAATAATAATATAATATATAATAATAATAATAATAATAATAATATGATAATAATGATAATAATAATAATAATAATAATAATAATAATAATAATGGCAATACCAGTAATGATGATAATAATGATGATAATAATAACAATGGTAAGCATTACTGTAAGTATTGTAGAAATCACCATCATTATCATCATAATTATCTTTAATAAGCATCATTCAAGCATGAAAATGATCACTGTTATTTTATAATGATTGTTATCTATCATTGTTTTTATCTGCATCGACTTTTTGTTACTTCAGAGAACAAAGTTGTTATTATCAACACTTCTATTAATATATATATTATTTTTTCTGTAGTCATATAGAATATT
>NC_051396.1:7123795-7136295 GCF_015228065.2 Penaeus monodon
AATACAGAAGCGAAAAATCTTTTTATTTTGGAGACGTTTCGAAGGTGTCGAAACAAGGAACCAGACAATAGGACAGTTAGACGATCCAATTATACATTTTGCTCAATATATTTTTTTCTGGCATTTATGAGTAAGTTTTCCTTATAGTAACTTATTCAGTGTATACAGATATATGTACTCTTTTATTTTCGTTGAAAAAATAGATTGTGCAAAGGAAATGGCCTAGATTTGACATTTCAGAATCTAACAATAGGTGAAAAGAGAGAAGCCTGCATTTTTTGTTTTCCTTTCCCGTTTAACAGGGAGTCGGGCATGAATATTCATTTTTTTTCATCCCTTCATCATCGCTCACTTATTCAGTGCATCTATTTTTGAACTAAAAAGCTTATGGCAATTGTATTTCCATTCATCCATTTATCATTGAGGTCCCCAAATCCCTTTGCTCTTTGTTGTCGTGTGGGGGGGGGGGGCTTAGGAGACGGAGACGGAGGCCCAGTGTAGGGATCACTCCTGCCTTGGAGCTCAGCCCTCGCCTCAACAAATTCTGCATGCTTTTTTTCCCTCTCCCCCCTTTATTTGACTCCTCGTCTTCATCCCCATCTTCTGTCCACTTATCCTTTACTCGTTAACTCATGTTCACCCTTTTCGCCAAAATTCTTTATCATAATACTTGGGGGCTTCGTCCCGAAACCCCACCTTATCGCTATATTTTGAATTCGCCGCAAAAGACCTTAGATGTTGACGCGGCAGAAAATTCTCAATAAGTAATAATAATTCTTCAGTGAGGGAAGACTTTCATATATATATAATTATAAATCTAATACACACACACACACACACACACACACACACACACACACACACACACACACACACACACACACACACACACACACACACACACACACAACACACACACACACACACACACACTCACAATGATAAGTATATATTCATTGCAGCACTACTGCGGTTTTGCGTTCATATAATGTAAATGTTGGCGAAAAAAGTCACTTCATTAGTTCAATTAGCCACTACTAGATGGTGTAGCCACGGCCCTCGAGAAGCATTTACAAATGTGTCACCGATTTTGAAGAAAAAAAAAAAGCCATACGCAGACATTTAATGAATGAAGCTTATTCATGTTTCAAGAAATATGCAGCTGTAATTGAAAATGCTGTAGAACAAACAATTCGAGGAAAACAGCATTTTGAAAAATATCCCACTGCAAAGTCAATGATAACTAATAATACATGTTTTGTTATCACTTGTTTGAGGAAAACGAAGGATCAAATGGCTTACGTAGTTTCCAAATACAGTTACTAATACACTTGTTGATCATTTATATACTACCAATGACACTCTTTGTTACAAACGACCTAGGGTTTTCGCCTTATTCATAAAAATACTATATACGCTTTTTTTTTTACATCGAAGTGGCTGTCAGATGTAATGTGAGGTGATGTAATGAAATAAATTCCGTAACTCTACATGAATATATAAAAAAATAAACACACACATACACACTCACTCACACACACACACACACACACACACACACTCACACACACACACACACACATATATATATATATATATATATATATATATATATATATATATATATTTCACATACACATACACATACACAACACACACACACACACACACACACACACACACACACACACACACACACACACACACACACACACACACACAACATATATATATATATTATATATATAATATATATATTATATATATATATATATATAATAATATATATATAATATATATATATATATATTATTATTATATAATATATTACCTAGTCATATAAATAAACACATTCATACACACACATACACACACACACACACAACACACACACACACACACACACACACACACACACACACACATATATATATATATATATAATATATATATATATATAATATATATATATATATATATATATATGTACGTGTGTGTGTGTGTATCATTAATTTGTAAAGTCACTGTATAATATATGAATTTATATTAGCATTCAATGAAAATGTCAGCAATTTTTTTCCAAACATTTCTCGGTTAACTGATAGACAGGATTACGTTAGGGATAGATTGCGACAAAATAATTAGATAAATTAGTCATGGAACGGGTACCAGTAAAAAAAAAAGGTGATGAGCCGGAACCTCTAGCAGACTTAGAACTAAATATATGGCTTCACCGCGACCCGAGTGACAATAAATGGGTCTGCTGGCGTATTCCCTTGTTTTAAGATTTATTGTTATACATGTATCTCAAAAAGCAGCTGTTTGTGCTCTCGGAGTTGCTTCTAGTATGTAGATATTAGGAATTATATATATTGACTTTTATTTATTCATTCTGGTAATAACTTGTATTATGGATTAATAATCTCTAATACAGTTGAGAACTAACATATATAATCTGGTTACTGACTGAGGAAAAATTAGCTGAAAGAACAGGCGTTTACAGCAGGTATCATTTAACGAGATTAGTCGCTACTCTTCAAAAGTACAGTATAAATTAAAGTTCAGTACGTGTGTGTATTTTTTTTCAACCCGTTCTTTTACAGCGCTAGCGCGTGCTCTTATTATGTTGTAAATATATGTTAACTCTATAATCTATTTTATGTTGCACTGCTGTGCATTAAGAATTTTACAAGGTTCAGATTAAGACTAAATTAAACTATAAGATATATAACATAGATTACGTAGCATTATCCAGCGTTTGACTGGGAGGTTATTGGTATACTTAAATCTAATTACTAGAAATATATTCCACTTTCACAACAGACCCGCGTCAAAGAAAGTTTAAAAATAATCCATATTCTTACATTAATTTGATCTAGACAGACTGCTCAGTGTGTCTCATCACACAATATGAAATGTATTTCATTACACGTCACAAAGTGTAATGACACAGGGAGATGAATATTTTAGTTTTAAATGAAATCAGGGAATTTGTCATACGCAAAACACGATGACTAATGACAAACACTCGGCAAACTTTTTAATTCAGTTACTTTACAAAATGGAAAAGGTAAGCGGCACACAATGATGCTTTGATATAATAAAGTCGATAAACTGAATCAGATCAAGTTGAATTAAAATCACGTTTCCTATACGTTTTTGTCAGGAGCGTCAATTGGAGGGCTGGGAGCTGTTGGAGGGCAGTTCCCCCCCCCCCCCCCGACTCTGTTTGACCCCCTCAAGATCTGGCTCTGACTGACACAGCAACCCCCCCCCCCCATTGACGTCCCTGGTTATCATTGATCTTTATATATCTTAATACTGTATATTTATATACAGTAATATTAGATTTACCTCTTAGCCAAAAGTTTGAAGATCAGATGCTTGCTACTAAACATGTTGTGTTGTGATCACATCGGTATCACCAGTACCCTCGTTACTGCAACTTGTGGTAACGGAACTGCAACATCGTGAGTACCAGAAGAATGTTATATATAGTAATTTAAAATACACCATAACATTTAGTCAATATCAATTTATCATTAATACAACAAGATTTTGTTTATAGTCTATTATTCACCGCCCCCCCTTCAAAAAAAAAAAAAAAAAATCCCCAGGTAACTGTGCACACCTTGTAAGCAAAGGCTGAAATGACGCTCCTGGTTTTTGTAGGTTACACTAAGTTTCTAGAATATCATTCGTGTTTTCACAAAATTACCGCATATTAGTGCAGGGTTGTACCTCACTCCCACAGTTTAACTCTTGGTGTTAACTAAGATAAGCAACGGTCACCGAGCAGCTTTATTTGCGTTAATTAACTATTCTCGTATCATTATTTCCCATTTTATACAAGTGCTAGAGACATTATTACTCAATTCGCGGATACACTGTCAAGCACTGGTAATTTATCCTACGTGTTCCGCGGCGCACCCGACCGAGCTGACCCCCCCTTTCGCGTGACAAACCCTGACTGGTCATTTCTCGGGCATTCCTCAAGATTGCCCAAAAGTTTCCCTCGTCAGCACGATCATTTTGATTGGCCTTCCTCCAAGTTGGACTGGCTTTCATTTAAAACACACACACACTCTCTTTCTCTCAGACACACACACACACACACACACGCGCGCGCGCGCGTAAAATTTCTCCAGAAGGGTACCACCATTACAGTGTTTATATACATAAACTTCAAAGTGCCAAAATCAGATTATAATAATGTGAAATATAAGGAAGCATGTCCACACGGCCTTGAATTAAAGTTGTCTACTATTGGATTTCTATTCTCTTGGGACAATGACTCCAGTCTTCTGTTTAAAGAACTCGTGTTGCATTACACTACGAGTGTTACGGCGTATGAAATATATTGAATAGAGGCGAAAGGGAGGTAGAATTTATTTTGGAATGTCAACGAGATTGCGTTTATATTTGTTTTGCGTTTATTGGTTTGTGTGTAGTATTGAGTAAGAAGTCATTGATAGACTGTGAGGAAATTTTATGGATTGGTTACTAACACCTTGGCAACCCGCCGATTAATCTTATTGTGGTGAATCTGATGAACGTCTAGATGCATTATGAACGTAAAGGATTCGCCACCATCGCGAAGATGCGTCTGCAATTAGTGTTTTTTATGTGTGGTAGACTTACGCACTTTGAAACTTCTAAGTAGACTGATTTTGTATTGAAAGTGTTATTGTACGTGCACCGATTCCGACTTTTCCGACTGCATTCATTTATCATTATCTTGAGGAATAAATGAGTGAAGATGGTCATCCTGCATAATCCCTAGTTTACTGGATGTTTGAAACACTAACAAAAATATTGGTTTGAAAATCTCACAGAGCAGCAGAGAAAGACTGAAATTTATACAAAAAAATATATAATAAATTAAAACATTTCTGCTTTACAGAACTATAGGTTTAGATAAGTTCGAAAAAAAAAAACCCGCATGCAACAAACAATTGTTTTTGTAGTTCACTCGGTGCACAGTAGAAGCATCCAAGATTAAAGGGGTCATTAGGGCTACATTGTAAGAGCTGAGCCCCCTTCTTTGAGGTATGCTGGTGTCTGAAGCTCACATTTCGTTTGAAGTGAGAATGCCAGTTTCAAGGCCATTGAAAAGAAAGCCCTAATATATATAACACGTACAGAGACCGGAGAACCTACTGAAGATTTAATGAAGATACCCTATTTGTCACTGTTCCGTCTAAAAGGTGGAAATGTGCTGTAAATGCTCTGAACTTTAACTGGAAAAAGCGACAATTTCGACCTGATTAATAAATTAGTCCATATCATGGAGATGGTGCTTACTGGGAATACCATTGATAGATTAAACGAATGATTTCACACCTATGTAAATAAAGTGAAGAGGCTTTGTCACATTCATAACTTTTAAATGTTTCTTTGTTTTGGTGTAGAAGCGGTATCCATCCGTATCAGTGAAATATTTACTTCTAGTCCCAAATATATCAATCACACGAAGAAAATAAATTTGTTACTGAAACGACTTTGCTAGGCTTAATGTGTCACGTCAGGTTCTTGTTCTCCAACATAACCTCATTTACTACTTTACTTATTGTGATATATATAAAAGAAGAATAAATTGGCTCAAACAATTCGCAGTTTTTTAATCAAATACGTGTAAGAGTAGGTATGGGATAGGCTTTGCAAAGCACAATTTCCTGTGATCAATATCATTGTTCCTCATAATCCAACTGGTTTATGTTTCTGGAAATACTAATTACATGATGAAATAATGAAGGCTATTATAAACATATAAGTTGTTTTTAAGGCATAAGTACTGTGTAGAACATTACCATAATTATATCATATGCATTATTCTAATTAAAGCTTCAGCGGAAATTTAACCGTCATTGTGAAATCAGAAATGTGTGTATATATTTATCGTGGGGCAAGATAACTTACTATTTAATTTACATCACAGGAAAAAATCAGTTGGAGGGTATGTACTAACTACCCATTAATAACATGCAGTTTTAGCATAAGAAAATAAAAATAAGAATGAACAGGGAAGAGAAGAAGGAAAAGAAAAAGAAAAATCATTGCAAGAAAGTTTTAAATGACTACGAAAGGAAACACGATGAAAGGACAAAGAAGAAAGAACTGCAGACAAGCAAATGTAAAATGAGAGAAAGGGAAAGATAGAGAAAGAGTGAGAGAAACAGAAAGAAAGCGGGGTGGAGAAAAGGAGATAAAGAAAGGAAGAAGAAACCGAAGAAAAGGAAACCTTCAGTGCCAACCAGCCCACCCGCTCGCGAAAGAAGAAAAATACGAGTGTCCAGAGAAAAGGAAAACTTCTGTCTTATAGTGCCAGTGATACGCGAGGAAAGTTTTAGTCTGTGATTCCTTGGTTATCACGCACATGACCTCTCCCCTTTCCTTCTCAGTGTTTCTAAAGTTAGAAATCCATAGACTGCGAAATGTAAGAGGTATGCTAATGTCACAGATACACAGTTAATTCGTTTCATATCTATCAGTTTCAAAATGAAGATGATGATGATATGCCTAAGCAATGAATTGTAATTATAATGATGACGATGCGCATGATATTGATAATGATAATGACAATGGTAATAA
This sequence comes from Penaeus monodon, assembly GCF_015228065.2. Lineage (NCBI taxonomy): Eukaryota > Metazoa > Arthropoda > Malacostraca > Decapoda > Penaeidae > Penaeus > Penaeus monodon. The sequence continues at coordinate 7,130,387 of NC_051396.1, forward strand.
TGATAATGATAATGATAATAAGGGAGTGATGTTAATGATGTTGACGATAATAATGATTGATGATAATGATGATGATGGTGATGGTAATGAGGAGGATAAAAGTCAGGAACAATAAAGACTTATAAAACTTTTGTCTCACATTAAATAAGCTAGACCACAAGCCATTTTGCACTGTCGCAATCTTGTAACTCGTAATCTATTTAGAACAGGATAATGCTTTAGAGTTGATTTAATCTTGGTCAGTTGATAAAACAAATTTATATTTCGTTCCTTTCAATTACTGTATTACTATTAGTGTTGATATTTCCTCCTTCACTGCACTGTGCATATAGTATGTAGTGATGAATTGGAAAAAGAATATATAGAAACATTGACAGTGAAAGAAACAGTTTATGTTGATGGTGCTGATAATGATTGTAATGATACAGTGCTACTGTTATGATTATCAATAATAAAAGCAACACTAATAACAACAATAGTAGCAATAACGCAAAACAGTAACGATGATAAGAATGATAGTAGTAATGCGATCATAATGGTGATTTGATAATAATAATAATAATAATAATAATAATAATAATAATAATAATAATAATAATAATAATAATAATGATGATGATGGCAGAGAGGGAGTAATGATAGTAAATACTACTGTTATTATCCCTTTTCCACATTTTTATTCTTATCAATTATCAGTACCACCCTCTTCACAACTGTGATGATTATTAATATTAGTAAAAGTAAATCGTAAAACAGAACTAGTAATAAATAATATTGGCAATACTAAACAACAATAATTATAGCCACACTTCATTTTAGAATATGCACAACAGGCCTGCATTCGCCATCATTTCTCGTCTGAACGTCAAAGTTTATGGGATGGCAAATTTCGCTTCTGTAGTCTAAACACAATTGCCAAGCAGCGGTAATGGGTGTGAACCGCTGTAGCAGCAACCTAGGTATCTGAGGGAGTATGTGCTTATTATGGTTGGCTTAAATATATATATATATATATATATATATATATATATATATATATATATATATATATATATTATATATATATATATATTTATATATATATATATATATATATATAATAACGAAAATGATGATACCCATTGTTATAATCGTCATTGTTGCTATTACTGATACTATTATTTTTTTTAAACCTTAAATATTTATGGTAATACAGATGTTCTTTTCCATTTAAATTTTTGAATTATGTGACAGTCAGGCAGGAACTTTAGAACCTAAATGAACTATACACTAAGGTCGGCAATATCAAGGACAGGATATGAATGGCATCAGGAATCCGAAGCATGCATTTGAGTTACTGTTGCTTCTGAATTAATGTTAGTGAGGACGACATGTGAGACAGTCTCCCTTTGACGCTCCGCATGGGTTGTATTGGTACAAAGTTGTTCCATAAAACGTGTGCTGTGTACCTGCCACTTCCAAGGGAATAATGTACAAAGGGACCAAACTCGTCTGGGTGATTTGTTAGGGGTGGATCCCAAGAACATTTAGTCAAACTTGTAAGTTTTTTTGCCCATTTATCAGACATCTAATTAACAGTAAATCTAATAAAGAAAGAATTTATGTAGACGTAAATCATATTTCACTTCCGCGAAATCAAGGGAGAAGTTAAGTTCTTGCCTCATTACCATATCTGCATATCCCCAGAAATACAAGAAAGTTAGTCGTAAAAGAGTGGTTTTATTGTTTAAGCCTCACAGAAATATGACACAAAACTTTAATTTAATGTATATCTACTGAATGCGGCCGTTTATGCTTTGCAAGTACATTTGTGAGATTTTCTTTAAATGTAGAAAGATGTCTACTCACGGATCTTGTCCACTATGGTGTCAATATTGGCCAGAGAATAATTGCATATCTAAACTGTCATATTAGTATCTTTTGCTATGATAATTCTCACCTTCCAGACAGTATATAGGAGTATATAGGAGCCTAAAAAAAAATCTACAACTCCACACTTTTCAGAACAGAGACGCATAAAATGGTGGAGTTGTTCGCTCTGCTAGACACAACTATACGAAATAAGGTCCTCAACATCAGCAACACCACTGCACCATGCCTCCTGTATATACACCCTTTATCCAAGCATTTCAAACGAAAAAAAAATTTAGGCACTATAGGTAACAAGACCAAATACGGGGGGGTCAAATCACGTTAAGGCTGACATTTTCCTATCTATGGATAACACTGAAGAAATTTCACAGTATGTGATCAGAAAAGGCGGGAAAAGAAATTCTGGGCGTTGACGAAAATGAAAAGAACATTTACGTCGGGAAGATCATTTTTTTTTTACCTAATTTTCAGTGGTCGAGAATTTTGAAACAGTCGTAAAAAGCATATGGACAAGGTAAAGGCAAGGGTCAAAATTATATTCATCAGAGCAAAGAGATCTCAGGATAATAAAAAAGCGTATTAATAGTGACAATGAGAAGGTTGAAAGTAATGATTATACGTGGTAAATATATTAAACTGTTTTGAAAATACAGAGTGCAACTATTACTTCTACTGTTACAGACATAGAGCTGGTTAGCATCAGCGAGGAGACTCATTCTGAGCTCAAGTTCTTGCTAAATGTGTCTTCTATATCTCAATATACAGCACACTCAACAATACAGCACTTTCGGTATTTACAAACAGATAGATTGTTGTAAGCATCACTGAATATGCCCGTAAGCCTTAGTATACAACATTATACTAATTCATAAACAATTATATATGTGGATTTAAACTGATCCTTCACCTTCATTTAAATTGAGAAAAGAGTAAAATTATTCAGTAGTAAATGGAAAATGAAGAGACATACTGAGATGGTGACAAACAAATCTCGCATATTATAGATATCGAGAAATAAAGAGAAAAACAATCTTTTATCAAAAATGCGGACAAACGAAGAAAGATAATATGAATAACATATACAAGATTTACCATGAATAATATTTCACTTTTATATCAGTAAACAATAATAATAAACCGAGTTCCTGAACCAGAGATAATTTTGGATCAACGTCCGGGAAACCTTCCCACAGTTCCCTGAAGGGCTCAGTATTACCTTTCCACTACAGGTACTTATCTTTCACCATTTTCGCCATGCTTTTATCCGCAATAAATGTGGCACTTGGATTTCTTTACCCGTTGCCAGCGCCAGTCCTGTCTGTACTGTCTAACCTGGAATTGTTCCAGGTCATCACAAACAATGGCCCGATCTGCGTACAAAACTCGGCGCAGTCCTTGTTTCCCTAGAAAGTATATCACTCCAGGCAATAAAAGACGACATTCAAATATTCTTGAGTCAGAACTTCCCTGTGTATCTGTAATAACAAAGGGTTTATGTTACATACATGTATTTATAATACTCGTGCATAACGAATAAAGAGAGCGTAGCAAAAGAGCCTCGAGCTTAACCTAGCATGCAGGATAGTTTTAGAGTGAGATGACAGGGAGCAGACAGGAGGAGCAAGGCCGGTGGAGGAAGACATTGCAGTGGAATGATTACAAACAGCATTTTGGAAGATTTTATATGGGTTTGTTTGTGTACGCTGTATGTATTAATGGTGCATATGTGTGTGTGTGTATGTATTGATGTGATATATATATATATATATATATATATATATATATATATATATATATATATATATATATTAAATATACACACATATATATGCTGACACACACACACGCACTCACACATATTTAAAAAATATATATACATTATGCATTTTATATATTATGTATATATTTATATATTATATACATATATTGTATATTCATATATATATATTTATATATTCATATATATATTTATATACAATATATATTTATTTAAAATATACAATTATTTATGTATTCATATATGAAATGTAAATATATATATTATATACATATTTATTTATATATTATATATATATATGTATATATTGTATATTTCTCTCTCTCTCTCTCTCTCTCTCTCTCTCTCTCTCTCTCTCTCTCTCTCTCTCTATATATATCATATATATATATATATATATATATATATATATATATATACACATTTATATATATATGTTTGTATATATATATTTTTTTATTGTATATACATGTTTATATATCATATATATGTATTTAAATGTATACATATACATATACATATGTATGTATATGTATATATATGTACATGTATCTATTGATATATCTATACAAATATATGTATATGTATATGTATGTTTATGTATGTTTGTTTATCTATATATGTATGTTTATCTATATATATGTACATGTATGTTTATGTGTATATAAGTATATGTATGTTTATCTATATATTTATGTTTATTGATATATATGTACATGTATGTTTATGTGTATATATGTATATGTATGTTTATGTATATGTATGCATGTGTGTATTATACACAATTATGGCTTGCATATTTTTTTGTTGAAACTACTATACATATGTTTTAAAATTGATCATTAGAATACATATTTAAGTCAGATGAAGAGGAGACATAACACAAGTGAATACTGGTATTTTATTCTTTATATAATGGATTGGTACACTTTGAAAGAAGACAGTCGCTGAACTTGTAGGTAAATCGGGCTGTTCTCGTTCATGGCCTGGAACGATTTCGGGTACGGGAGTACAACTGGAGCGGGTACTGGTAAGAGAACTCCAGCTGCACTACCCAATGCGAATAAAATCATGGCGCAAATGAAGAAATATCGTAGTTGAGACATTTTCATTTAATAATACATATACTTGGAGTTAATGATAATGGTCTTTGCCCTGATATAATTATATAGCAATCTTCAGGGAACTGTGAGAAGGTTTTCCGAGTGCCTTGGCTTTAAGTGTTGGTCGATAGGGGATAGTTAGGACCTTGTTTTCATATAAATGAGTTGCCATTAGTATAATAATTATTATAAAGTAACATTCATTTGAGTATTGAAACATGACCATTGTTATCTTTTATTATATAAGATATAAGATTTTATTATATAAGATATGTAGTGTTTCTCAGCGTATTTGGCTTTCATATTTTTTTCAACAATGCTCTATTTTTACATATAATTATTGGCGTATGTTTGCATATTCTTATAAATAATGCATCAACATTATCACATTAGAATATCCATCTCTCTTTGCAGATCGTTGTAATATAGGACCTTTTATAGGTAAAGAAAACATACATCAATAAAGTATGTCATCCTATTTGTAGGTTACTATTGTCTGTGATGACCTGATATCAAATCATTTCCTTTGTACTTACTGAATATGGTACATGGACATGGTACTTAGTTCAGTGGTTGTCTTAATTCCTCGGAATAAATGTACTTTTAACAAGACTTAATCTTTCTCTAAGTCTTTAGTTATCTTATCTTTTCAGTTTCGATATCAGTAGGAATAAATTTGACATTTCTGTATTTTAATATCATAGTTTTTATGTAAAATATTGGTCACTTGGTTTAATAAATGTAATTTGGCATTTATTTAGCTCTCTAGCTAAATATCCATATGTATGCATTTATATTTATGCAACTATGTCTACCATCATCTGCATCTATATGTATCTGCACTCTCTATATTCCTCTCTCCCTATCTATCTATGCTCCTCTCTCTCTATGTGTATCTGTCTATGCCTATATGCCATGCAATTTCTTAAATATAGAGTTTTCATTTAATAGACCAAGAGAACGCAGGTTAAGCCTTGTCTCCATATTTGTATGAATGCATTGATATAATAGTAATACTTAAGGTGTAACATAAAAATTATGATATCCAAAAACAAAAATACTAATCCCACACTTAATGACATCGCAAATGAAACGAATAAGGTCATTAAAGGATGGTTCAGGAAAGGTATTCGGGGAAACTTCTCAAAGATCCCAGA
>NC_051396.1:7141295-7168673 GCF_015228065.2 Penaeus monodon
ATAATAGTGCAAATATCCCTATCATTTGGTGAAAATGTCTCTACTGCGATTTTTCTACATTATCGCCATGATTTTATCCCTAGCCAATGTAGGGACCTATCTTAACTTCTATATCGACGTATATTTCTATCTATCTACATCTGCTTACCTATTTGTCTATCTATCACTTTTATCTATATACATATTTATCTATGTCAGTCTATATACAGTATATCGATATATATCCCTACATATCTCCATCGCTACCCATTGTAAGGTGTCCGTGAGCGGAGCCCTCTTATCACACCGTCAAAGTGGCGATGCCCCGTGAAGCAGGATAAAAGGCATAAGGGCCGGGATAGGTGGGCCCTGTTTACTCCATAAAACTAACCAAAAAAGCAAAAGTTGAAATAAAAATCCCTCACAAGCCCTCATGAGAAGAATGGGGTGTCTGAGGTAGCAGTATAGGTGCTTCTATAAATACCAATGCACATTTAAAACTCTCATTAGCATGCCAAGCTTTTTCTAACAATGGCAAGAATAAGGCTCAGATACAACCTTTTTCGTTCCATTTCGTCGGCAAATCACTGTAGGATCCATGGGGAGGAGCACACAAACACACGTTCGACTTGACACACTTTATTCACTCCGTATGGCCCCCTTATATAGGCGGGAGGAGAGACAATATGAACATCAACTTTTTCTCCAGAATTATTTAAAATACGATTTTAATACAGGAACAGGTAGTGGTCACTATAGAGTAAAATACATATACTTTCATTTTAAAAAATAACATATAAAAATAACAAGTTTAAAGAAAGTGTAGATACAAATATTTATGGCATAAAAATGGTCATAAAAAAGGGGCCATAAAAACGATACAACATGAAAAAAATGGACAACACTAATCATCCTGCTTAAAATAAAAAGATACTAAAACACAAAATCTGCACTGAATTAAAGTAGTAAAAAAAAATGTGCCACGAAACTTTTATAATTATTATTTAAAAGAACACACAGAAAAACTAAATTAGCCTTGTATGACTAAAAATAGATCAACAAAAAAATAAAACTCAAAAACAGAACTCATATAAAACATTAAAATTCTGGTACAACACGAAATAAAGAAATGTAAAACTAAGCGGCAGTTCGGTATCACGAAGCCCCGCGGTTCTAAAATGCCCGACATCAACAAGTAAACAAAGCATACAATCAAATTATAAACTGAATTATACATATGTACATGGTTTTCGACTATACAACAAGAGCTGCGTATACATAAAATTATATAAAGTAAATAAATGTAAGTGTCAGGCGATCCGTCTGCTGTGGCTCCTCCAGGATCATACGAATTCCCGTTGGCCAGGGATAAGGTCAGGATAAAGGGTTAAGGGTTCAGTTAGGGTAGTAGGGACGTAGAAATAAGAGATTGGATAAAGGAAAGGTAGGGAGAGATCAGGGATGATGGTAGATAGATATAAAGTATAGGCAAGAGAAAGGCTAGCATAGTGAGGGTAGATCTAGTGAGGGTAGCACAGTGAGGGTAGATCTATAGTATGAGTACCATAGAATAAAAGGGCATGAGAATTGCAAAAAAATGGGGGGGGAAGGTAGAAGGAAGGATAGGGCAACAGTGTATAGAGAGGGAAAACAGACAAAGATGAACAAATAAGAAGAAAGCTTTGAGACTTAGCTAGGCTAGCATAAGGAAAAGCTAAAACCATGAATATAAGTGCTAGAGATCTGGAGAGCAGAAATATGAACAGAAAGGAGAAACTAAGGAAGAGAAGGAAAACAATGACAGGGAGAACTAAAACAAGACAAAAAGGAAAAGAGAGGAAGAGAAAGAGGAGAGGTAGGAGTAAAACTGTATGGAAGAGAGAGAGAGGCAGAGAGAGAGAGAGAGAGAGAGAAGAGAGAGAGAGAGAGAAGAGAGAGAGAGAGAGAGAGAGAGAGAGAGAGAGAGAGAGAAGAGAGGAGAGAAGAGAGAAGAGAGAGAGAGAAGAGAGAGAGGAGAGAGAAGCAAGGGTGAGTGAATGGGAGAAAGAGGGGAGGAGGAGGAAGAGGAGCAGCAAGGGTAAGGGAAAAGAGAAAGAGAGAGAGGAGGAGCAGGAGCAGCAAGGGTAAAAGAGAGAGAGAGAGAGAGAGAGAGAGAGAGAGAGAGAGAGAGAAGAGAGAGAGAGAGAGGAGAAGCGAGGGTGAGAGAGAGGAGAAGCGAGGGTGAGTGAGTGGGAGAGAGAGGGGAGGAGAAGCAGGAAGAGCAGCAAGGGTTGAGTGAGAGAGAGAGAGAGAGAGAGAGAGAGAGAGAGAGAAGGGAGAGCAGAAAAGGAGAGAAAAGGAAACAAATAAGGGGGGGCAAGGAAAAAAAAGGAAGGGGGGGGGGTAGAAGAAGGGAGGCCTAGAGGCCTCACACCATACATAAACGATATATATCTACATATCGATGCTTAGTTACTCGTAAGTTATGCTTTCACTGATTTTAAAACATAGATTTTTATAATATGTAGAAGCTGTGTCAGCATTTATATATATATATAATACGAAAAAAAAAATACAAACACTATAATCACTACCGAACATTAGAGTAAATACAAGGAGATCATTGATAATTAACGAATCCGAGTTCCTTAACAACCTCTAACCTAAGTTCATTCTCGACGAAAACGTAAAGAAAATACACTCGGGAACCTTCCCAAAGTTCCCAGAATACTACTATATAATCATGTCAGTTCAAATATAGATATCATTAACTCTAAGTGCTTCCTTAAGTAAAAATGTCGCTACTAAGGTTTATCTACATTTTCGCCATGATTTTATCTGTAGCCACTATTGCACTTGGATTTCTTCTGCCGCTGCCTGCGCCAGTTCCGCTTATACTGCCTTACCCAAAATCGTTCCAGGTCATCACAGACAATAGCCCGATTTACCTACAAAATGGAGCGCAACGACTGGTTCCCTTCAAAGTGTATCAAGCCATTCAATAAAGATTTTTAAATACAAACTTGATCTATATCTTCACCACATCTCCAAGAACACACACACACACACACACACACACACACACACACACACACACACACATATATATATATATATATTATATATATATATATATATATATATATATATATATATATAAATATATATATATCATTTCCTTGTGTGTGTGTGTGTATGTATGTATCCACATACTATATTTATCGTATTTTCACGTCTATATCTAGTAGCTGCATTAATCTAGACACATAGTATATGTATATGTATGTTTATCTAGACATTATATGAAGTAATACAACCAGTATACTTGGATTTCTTCTGCCACTGCCTGTGCCAGTTGTAGGTTCGATTTACTTACAAAATGTAGAGCATTTTCAAAGTGTATCAATCAGAATTGATTTAAAAATATTTTTTTGGTGCATATTTTCGTTATATCTCTAAGAGACTAAATTAATGTATTCTAGATTGTTATGTTCAGCAATATATGCTATAAACTCAATTTGTCATGCTTACTGTTACACAGTGATAAAACTGTCAGTCCCTGCTCTAACACTATAATCAAGCATCAGTATGTCTGTCTGTAAGTAATTATATATCTGTCTACCAATGTAGATGTAGATATGTATGTTTCTATATTGATCTATCTATACATAATTCTGTTAACTTTATTTCTGTATTTATATGTATCTGTGTCTATTTATCTCCGCTATGTAACTATTTTATCTGCGTATCTATATTAATCTGTATCAGTATATCTGCATCAACCTTTCTCCCTCTCAATATGCCTCTATCTTCATTTATTTCTGTATCTGCATGCATCTATACCCTTCCTCCTTATCTATCTCCCATATAAGCACCTTTAAATCTATCTATATATATCTGCATCAATCCCTCTCACTATTTCTCTCTTCATCTATAGATAGATACATATAGATACGACTACTATATGTATAATTATATACATATAATATATGACTGTATAGATAAAATATATGATAGAAAGATTCATATCTAAAATAGATGCACACATTTAGTGATGCATGGTAACACTGGATAGATGATGTCCTTACTATTTGATATAATTGAACTCATTATAAATAACTAATAGACAGTCTGTAAATTATCATTTCTTGTGCTTATATGAAGGGAACCAGTCCCATTTAGTAATATTGTCATGACTTGAAGATTTCGAACGGAGTAAATTAGTAGGGCATAGAATTCCAATATGAGGGTAGATAACAACTTAGTGGCGAAACATGTAGATGAAATCGTAGTAGAGCGTATATTTTTGTTAGAATCGCGAATAATGGATAATTCAGTATGAGATGACTTGACAGATTTGCGAAGTTAATCTTCGGGTGGCTTTCACTTTGAAGGAAACCAGTGCTGGTATTATGTAGGTAATTTCTGGACGTTGTGGATGCTTCATGAAACACGGTCAGGAGTACAACTGGTGAGGTAGGCAGTGAAATCATGCCGTTGGCTAATAATGTGGCTAAAATGAGAATCGTAGTAGAACTTACAACAGCATCGGCTAGATAATGTAAGGTTCGCTTCTTCGAGGAGTCGCGAGTTCGGCCGCCCGCCCAGGCGCGGCAAGTGAATATTACACGGGAGGTCAATCTAGTAGTCTGGGACGGCTAAGATAGGTTCCCGAGTGACTCTACACCAGCTGACACACGTTGAACGAGTGCATAGTCGGACACGGGGATTCTGCATATGTGGCGAGAAGTTCGATATGGACTTATCCTGACACAACATATTGAATCAATCATTTCCTTGTATTTTTTGTGAGTGTTGGTAATGAGTATAGTGTTTGTAAGACTTCCTTGATATTTATACATTTTAAATTGAATAGTTGACTTTTCTTCGGTGATCTTATTTATTTCACCTCCGATATAAGTAAGTATTTTTTTCTTTATTTTGACATCTTATTTTTAATGTTACATCTCGTGTTATGAAATCGATACATACAAAATTACTGGCGTTCTAGTGGTCTATTAAATGTAATTACGAGATTTCCATCCCATGGGATAAACACTTAGATACACAGACATAGATATATACCTATAATGAGATATAGATAAATAGGGAGAGATGCATATACATACATACATATATGTATACATACGTATACATATACAGACAGATAAACATAGAGAGGGAGGGAGATTGATGTAGACATTTACAGATATAGAGGCATATAAAATAATCATAGGAAGATGCATACAGAATCAAAGGGAGACAAATAAATAGATTCTGATACATATACATATATACTACTTCCTCGAGCTCGAACCTCAGGGCGAGAAAACGACATATCGCTTTGAGAAGTCGCCGCCCTGGCACCACTGTTAACGCGCAGACCCGCAGTTGATTAGGAAGGGCATCCAAGCAGATGCATATAGAGATAAATTGATGCAGATAATTACAGAGGTAAATCGATGCAGATACGTATAGATAAAAATCTGAAAATTTCTTGATAACTTTAATAATAATTTTCTTGGAGGTGTGGGGATATAAATCAAGAAAACATTTTAAAAATCAATTTTTTATTTGATGGCTTGATACACTTTGAACGAGTCGCTGCACGCCATTTCGTAGTAAATTTTGTCTGTGATGACCTGGAACGATTTTGGGTAAGGCATCACAAGCGGAACTGTCACAGGTAGTGGCAGAAAAAATCCAAGTGCCTCATTGGCTACGGTTAAAATCATGCAGAAAAATAGCAGTAGAGACATTTTCACCTATGAATGCACCTAGAGTTAATAATAGACATTTATACAGATATGATTATATAGTCCTCTTCTTGAAACTTTGAGGTTCCCCGAGTGCATATACCAAACGCTTTGGAATGACCTTAGACTAGAGGTTGTTTAAGAACTCGGATTCACTGGCGCAGGAAGTGGCAGGAGAATTCCGCATTAGCTATGGTTAAAATTATGGCGAAAATACAGATAAAGTGTCGTAGAGACATTTTTCCATAAGAATGCACGTAGTTCATAAAGCTTATATTTGCACTGACAACTCGGATGTATTAATGCCATTGCGTTAATATAAGTAAAATATGTATTGAATATAAGTAAAATATTCAATATGAATTATGAATGATTTTCTTGTACTGTCATGTTTGGTAGTATATATAGTGTATGTATTACTTCCTTTCTTAGTACATCAATATATTCATGAACAACGCTGGCCCTGTGGTTTCTTGGTCTAATAAAAAAACGTTATAAATATTTAATTGTTTACGTTATAAACAATTAAACGTTGATATGTTGTTTTGTTTATCTCTTATATATGGATATAGATATAGATTGGAGGAGATCGAAAGGTAGATATACAAGAGACTTAGATATATATATAGAGATGAAGGTATATAGACATATATAAGATATATGTCAGCACATAATGTTTAGATTGATTACTGTGCCATCTGGAAATCTCTTCATTTATTATAACTTTCATAATAATTTTCTTGGAGGTGTCGGGATATAAGTCAAGAAAATATTTTATAAAATCTATTCTTTATTGGATGGCTTGATACACTTTGAAGGGAACCAGTCGCTGCGCTCCATTTCGCAGGTAGATTGGGCTATTGTCTGTGATGACCTGGAACGAGTTTGGATAAGGCAGTACAAGCGGAACTGGCGCAGGTAGTGGCAGAAGAAATCCAAGTGCCTCATTGGCTATGGACAAAATCATGGCGAGAATGTAGAAGATTCGTAGTATAGCCATTTTCACCTTAGAATGCACTTAAAGTTAATGATGAACATGTTTGCACTGACACTCTTATATAGTACTCTTCTGGGAACATTGAGAAGGTTCCCTGAGTGCATTTTCCTAATCCTTTGGTCGGGAATGAACTTAGGTTAGTGGTTGTTTAGGAACTCGGATTCGGTAATATTCATAAAAAAATTGCCTAAGAAATGGTACTTCAACATTTTTAAAATAAATTATTTTTAAAGCAATGGAATCATAACCTAAATGTATACAACTGTTTACGTTACAAACAATTAAACATATCTCTTATGTATTGATAGATGTAATGATACGCAGGGATATATATAGGTATACACTATATAAACTGACAGATGAATATGTATTTAGATAAAAAGTTATATATTAATTCAAATGTATATTGATGTAGATGTATACAAATAGATATCATTCGATAGAGACATGTCGATCGATAAACATTGATAAAGATAGAAACAGTTCGATAGAAAAATAAAGGTATAGATAGAGACAAGTCGACAGATAAATGTAGATATCGATGATGTTGATGTCGAAAAGCAGATGTAGATAGATTGATACATTAATACATTTCGACACAGAGGTTAAGATAGGTAGATATAGTTTAAGTTTAAGTTTAAGTTTGGTTTTGATTCCATTTGTTACAATAGATATTCTTGATGTGACATACTGTCTGCTTGATTTTGCTCACGTGCGTCAGCTGCTGCTGACTCGGCGGAACCGAGTCCTTGCCCGCCGTGGTGCCCAGCCACAGCAGTAACCTCCAGGCGACAGTTGCAACTTCTCGCGCCTGTGCCGGGCGCGAACCGCCGACCCTCGGATGAAAGGCCAACACGTTACCACTGTACTAGCCCAGAGGCTAGTACAGTACAGTATATATGAATGACTTGGATATGTTTAGAGTTGAATATATACATAGGGAGAGAATGCCGATACGATTCTGATGCAGATATATAGACAAGGATGTGAGCAGTAGATAAAGAAATAGATGCGTAGATAGAAATAGATACATACAGGTTTATTGCAGATACATGTAGATATAGGTATATGAATATAGATGAACTTAGGTGATTATAGATACGTAGAGAGGAAGATACATAGTGTGAGATATGCAGGTAAAGATAGGTAGGAAGATATACATGGCTAGGTAAAGGTATATACACAACTTAAATAAATTATTATATTCTCATACTTCCATCTTCTGAAGAGGAAAATTTCTTGAATAGGAAAACGTATTTTTTAAAATCTATATATTTTTTATTGGATGGCTTCATACACTTTGAAAGGAACCAGTCGATGGGAATAAAAAAAAAATCTTTAAAAATCAATTCTTTGTTGGCTGGTTTGATATACTTTGAAAGGGAACCAGTCGCTAAACTATAATTATATATATATATATATATATTTGGTATCTTTCTGGGGGGTTCCCGAGTACATGTTCCTAATGCTTTGGCTGAGAAGGAACTTAGATTAGAGGTTGTTTATAATCTCGGATTCACTAATATGTATAAGTTTTTATAGATGAAATACGTACATAAGGTATTGAATGATCATTTTGTGACCGTCAGTGGTTTTTTTTTGTATTTACTGTATTATTATATCAGTATATTCATGTAAAAATACTGGCAAGGCTGACCCTGCGTTTTTTCTTTTGTCTAATAAGCTTCCACATTCCTAAAAAGTATTTTAAAAGCAATGAAACCTTTATACTTATATGTATACAATCGTTTATATTAAAACAATCATCGATATGTCGTTATATATTGGTTATGTATGGATAGATATAACGATATGTAGGGATATATATCGGCATATATAGTTACATATTGATATAGATTGTTAGATATATGTAGATATACACAAATAGAAATCGGCATATAGATTAATGTAGATATAGATAGAGACAAGTCGGTAGGCAGATGTAGATAAATATAGATATATGAACATACTTCGAGATATAGATTAAGATAGGTCGAAAGATAGATATAGCTATACATAAATGTTCACACTAGAGAATAGTATATGCATATAGTTAAATATATACTAAGTGAGAGAATATATATATACAAATACGAGTCTGACGTAGATATGTAGACATATGAGGTTAAATAAACAAGTAGAAACTCCATTTATTAGACCAAGAAACAGCAAGGCCAGCTTCGCCAGTATTTTATTTTATTTTTTTTATAAATATACTTATACAATTCCAAAAAATTATATAAAAACTATATTCACTAGAGAACATCAGAGTAAATACAAGGAAAGCATTGATAACACTGGGTTACAAAATAATATTTTTTGGAAGTTGTCTTAGTTTTTTTTCAACTGATTTGTTTTATTTGTGTCACTTATACATCCGATATATTCTTTTTATTTTGTTTTCTCACCCAATTTATAATTATCGACATGTTGCAAATATTGATCGGTATCTGTATTGACATCAACATTGCATTACATTGGTAACTATTACAATATCTACTGATCAATGCTGAACATCGATCAGTATTGATCAGTTGATCATTAGACAGGACACTAATAAAGACAGATGCATGAAAACTAAATGTTTGGTCATCATTGATCATTCAGTGCTGACACTTTCTTTGAGCTCCTCGAATGTGCAGCGGCAGGGATGTCTCTCTTCAAAGTCCAACAGTAATTGGCCATCATGACTGCATCCCACCGTCCCTGATACCTGGTCTCCATCTCCTTCATGTCTTGATGAAATCTCTCCTCCTGCTCGTCGTTCATTGATCCCAGATTCTCAGGAAACCGATCCATGTGTGAGAATAGGTAGTGCATTTTGATGCTCATGTTGCATCCCAGGTTTTTGAAGGCAGTCAGCATTTTGGTGACGAGTTCTGCGTAGTTGCTGGCTTTGTTGTTGCCAAGGAAGTTCTTTACGACCAGAACAAATGCCTTCCACGCTTCCAGTTCGACTTTATTCATTGAGTTTTCAAACTCTGGATCTCTGATGAGCTGACGTAGTTGAGGTCCGTCAAAGATGCCAGCTTTCAATTTCTTCATGGTCACTCCTGGAAAAGCATGGCACAGGTGAGTGAAGCAGCCACCATCCTTGTCCAGAGCTTTGGTGAACTGCTTTATCAAGCCAAGCTTAATATGCAGGGGTGGGAAGAGTATCCTGTCTCTGTCCACCAGAGGGGCGTTGATGACGTTCTTTGATCTGCTAGGCTCCAATTCCTCCCGCAGAGACCACTCCTTTTTCGTGTAATGCTGAGCTCGGTCCCTACTATCCCACATGCACAAAAAGCACGGGTACTTGGTGAAACCGGACTGCTGTCCCAACAAAAAGTTTACCATTTTCAGGTCACACAGATCATCCACTCATGCTGACAATAACAAATTTTCTCCAGCAGATACTTCACCGCTTCATACTTCTCCTTCAGTGTAGTCGAGTGAGCCAGCGGTATAGAGGCAAACTGGTTGCCGTTGTACACCAGAACGGCTTTCAGCGATCTCTTGCTGCTGTCAATAAACAGTCTCCATTCTACAGGTTGGTACTGTGGCAATCCAAGATTGTGCAGAAGCTGTGAAACATCTGTAGAGTACACAAGTCTTTCTCTTCAGCGAAAAAACGAAGGTATTCTTGATGTCAGTTGCGGTAGAAAGTGATGCAAATACTGTCAGAAAGACGTTTTTTTCTTTCAGTCTTGATGCCAACAATTCAGCGGATGACTCTGACAAGTTGAGGTCACGGACAAGATCATTTAGCCGCTCCTGGGAAAAGGGATGCGGAGCGTCATCGGCATCATCGCTAGGAACTACTTCTTCATTATCTTCAATACTGGAGAATTCTTAATCAGTTAACTCAGGAAGTTCTGCTGTGACAGGTACTGGAACTTCATCACAGTGAGGTACAGGACGACGTGCTGATTCAAGATCAGGATACTTGAGGCTGCTCTGGTTCTTTCTGTTGATCCCAGTCAAATTAATAGCGCAGAAGTAACAGTCACTGACATGGTTCTTCGGCTCTCTCCAAACCATAGGAATTCCAAACTTCAGTCCGTCCTTCTTTCCATGGGTCCAGCGACGTAGATACTCGGTGCATTTCTTGCAGACTATGTGAGGCGCCCATGCTTTGTCCTGATCATCAAGTTTCATGCCAAAATAAGCATGATAAGCACGCTTTACGAAACATGTGACTGGTTTCCTATTAGGAACAACGGTGTATTCGCCGCAGATGTAGCAGAATACATCCGGCTTATTTCTGCAAGGCCTGGACGAATCCATATCATTCATCTGAATAGGGAAAAAATGTCTGTTAGCAAAAAATGTGCGGTCGCAACTTGAAAATTATATTGTAATACCCGCCACGAAAATGCTAATTCCCTTATGTATGAACAACAACCGTAAAAAACAACATTTGGCAATAGAACACAAATTTGACCTGATTGAGCAAAATCAATGTTATTTTTGGATTCAGCACTTCAAAATTGTCTAAAATCAGTTAAAAAGATATTGACGATTTTTTTGCTGTTGACCAGTGAATCCATGCCCTATGTACATATTTTATTCATAGCAACAAAAAGACATCAGAGAATCCGAGTTCCTAAACAAATCTAATATAAGTTCATTCTCGATCAAAGCGTTAGAAAATGCACTTGGGGAACCTTCTCAGAGCTCCCAGAACACTGCTATATATTCATGTACGTGCAAATATATCTATCATTAACTCTAAGTGCCTTCTTAAGTAAAATGTATCTACTACGAGTTTTCTACATTTTCGCCATGATTTTATGTGTAGCCAGCGTGGCACATGGATTTCTTCTGCCACTTCCTGCGCCAGTTCCGCTTGTACTGCCTTACCCCAAATCGTTCCAGGTCATCACAGACACTAGCCCGATTTACCTACAAAATGGAGCGCAACGACTGGTTCCCTTCAAAGTGTATCAAGCCATTCAATAAAGATTTTTAAATACAATCCAAGAACAAGATTATTAAAGTTACCAAGAAATGGAACTGATAGTTACAATAGACAACAATAATCTAAACACTTTTAACATAAAAGTTGACTAATGTTAAATATTTTTTCTATATGAGTAAACAATGACCATATATGTCAATATGTTCAAATATATCTTTATATCTATCTGCATCAATTGATCTCCTGTATAGATTTCTATCTACGTATATATATATATATATATATATATATATATATATATATATATATATATATATAATATACACCAACTATGTTGGTATCGTATCTTCACATATCTATAAGTATTTTTATCAATCCATCTCTCTATATGTATCTATTTCTATCTACTTGATTATTGATATGCCTCTATGTCTACATATCTATATCAGACTCGTGTCTGCATCCATTTATATTATCTCAATAATAATCCAAACTCTTTTAACATAAATGTTGACTCATAGTTAAATATTTTCTATATTGATACACTATAACAATATATGGATACATATATTAATCTGCAATATATTATGTATATATCAACTTAAATGTATGTCTCTATCTATACATATATATCTTTATATGTGTCTACATCACTTTTATCTCATTGTGTATCGATTTCTATCGACGTATCAACTTCTGTATCTATCGTCATATATCTCGTATCTGCATCTATCTAAATTCTCTCACTAAGTATTATTTAATCTCTATACATATCCAAGTCTCTAGTGTAAACATCTGTATTTATATATATCTTTCGACTTATCTTAACCTATATCTCGAAGTATATTCATATCTATCTACATCTGCTTACTTATTTGCCTATCTATCACATTTTTATATATACATATTTATCTGTGTCAGTCTATATACAGTATACTGTTATATATCCCTGTATATCTACCCATACATAAAACATATATAACTACATATCGATGTTTAGTAGTTTATAACATAAACAATTGTATACATATATTCGTAAGTTATGCTTTCACTGCCTTTAAAATATCTATTTTTATAATATGTAGAACTTCCATCTTTTAAACCAAGATATCGCAGGGCCAGCGATATATGTATACAACTGTTTATGTTATAAAAATAAAAGATCGATATGTAGATATATATCCTTTATGTATGGATAGAGAATGGGATATGCAGGGATATATATCGGTATAATGTATATAGCCTGATTTAGAAACATATATATAAAGTGATATATTACTATAGAATGTTAGATATATGTAGATATACACAAACAATCATCGGTATTAATATAGATATAGATAAAGACAAGTAGTTAAGCAGATATTGATATATATAGATATATGAATATACATAGTTGGTATATATATACGTAGATAGAAATCTATACATAATGAGATTAAATGGTATATATATATATATATATACGTAGATAGAAATCTATACCTAATGAGATTAAATGGTGTAGATACATTTATAGATATATTTGAAGATATTGACATATATTGTCATTGTGTACCCATACAAAAATATTTAACCATGAGTCATTTATGTTAAAAGTGTTTAGGTTATTGTTGTCTCTTGTAAGTATCAGTTCCATTTCTTGATAACTTTAAAAATGTTCTTTGAGGTGTGGGAAAGATATAGATCAAGTTTGTATTTTAGATTTTTTTATTGAATGGCTCGATACATTTTGAAGGTATAGATCGAGTTTGTATTTTTAAAAATCATTATTGGATGGCTTGGTACACTTTGAAGGGAACCAGTCGTTGCCCTTCATTTCTTGATTTAAAAGATGGAATTTCTATATATTATAAAAATAAATATATAAAATAATAAATAAATATAAAAACAGTGAAAGCATAATTTACGAATATATGTATACAACTGTTTATGTAATAACTACTAAACATCGATATGTAGATATATATGTTTTATGTATGAGTAGCGCAAAAGATAAGCAGGGATATATAACGGTATACTGTATATAGACTGACATATATATATATATATATATATATATATATATATATATATATATATATATATATACATACATATATGTATATACATATATATATATATATATATATATATATATATATATATATATATATATATATATATATATATATAAATATATAAGTGATAAACAAATAAATAAGCAGATGTAGATAGATATAGATATACTTCCAGATATAGGTTAAGATAGGTCGAAAGATATAAATATACACAGATGTATACACTAGAGACTTGGATATGTATAGAGAGTTAAATATATACTTAGTTTGAGAATATAGATACGAGTCTGACGTAGACGTATAAACATAGAGATATATGAAGACAGATACTGAAGTTGATACGTCGATAGAAATCGATACATAATGAGATAAACTGATGTCGATACATATAAAGATATATATGTATAGATAGAGACATACATATTAGTTGATATGTGCATAATTTATTGCAGATAAATATATGGATACATATATTGCCATTGTGTATCAATATAGAAAATATTCAATTATGAGTCAACATTTATGTTAAAAGTGTTTGGATTATTATTGAGATAATAGAAATGGATGCAGAAACGAGTCTGATATAGATATGTAGACATAGAGGCATATGAATAAACAAGTAGATAGAAATAGATGCATATAGATAGATGGATTGATGAAAATACTTACAGATATGTGAAAATACGACATATGTTTTTTTGAATTGCATAAGTACATTTATTAAAAAAATATACTTATACAAGCTGGCCTTGCGGTTTCTTGGTCGATATGTAGATATATATCCTTTATGGATGGATGGAGATATGCAGGAATATATATCGGTATATTGTCTATAACCTGATTTAGAAACATATATAAAGTGATATATTGATATAGAATGTTAGATATATGTAGATATACGCAAACAAACATCGGTATTAATATAGCTACAGATAAAGACAAGTAGGTAAGCAGATGTAGATATATATAAATATATGAATATACCTATTTATTAAAGTTATCAAGAAATGGAACTAATACTCAACAATAAACTAAACACTTTTAACATAAATGTTGACTCATGGTTAAATATTTTCTATAAAGGGGACACAATGACCATATATGTCAGTATATTCAAAAACATCTTTATATATATATATCTGCATCAATTGATCTCATTATGTATAGATTTATATCTACGTATATATATATATATATATATATATATATATATATATATATATATATATATATATATATATATATATATAAACCAACTATGTTTATCGTATCTTCACATATCTATGAGTATTTTCATCAACCCATCTCTCTATTATATGTATCTATTTATATGTACTTGTTTATTCATATGCCTCTATGTCTACATATCTACATCATACTCGTGTCTGTATCCATTTATATTATCTCAATAATAATCCAATTACTTTTAACATAAATGTTGACTTATGGTTAAATAATTTCTATATTGATACAGTGACAATATGTATCCATATATTTATCTGCAATAAATTATGTATATATCAACTTATATGTATGTCTCTATCTATACATGTATATCATTATATGTATCTACATCAGTTTATCTCACTATGTATCGATTTCTATCGACGTATCAACTTCTGTATCTATCTTCATATATCTCTATGTTTATACGTCTACGTCAGACTCGTATCGGCATCTATCTATATTCTCAAACTAAGTATATATTTAACTCTCTATACATATCCAAGTCTCTAGTGTAAACATCTGTGTATTTATATATCTTTCGACCTATCTTAACCTATATCTCGAAGTATATTCATATCTATCTACATCTTAATTATTTGCCTATCTATTTCTTTTTTATACATACATATTTATCTATGTCAGTCTATATACAGTATACTGTTATATATCCCTGTGTATCTTTATTGCTACCCGTACATAAAACATATATAACTAAATATCGATGTTTAGTAGTTTATAACATAAACAATTGTATACATATATTCGTAAGTTATGCTTTCACTTCCTTTAAAATATCTATTTTTATAATATGTAGAACTTCCATCTTTTAAACCAAGATATATGTACACAATTGTTTGTTATAAAAATAAAGCATCGATCTGTAGATATATATCCTTTATGAATGGATAGAGAATGGGATATGCAGGGATATATATCGATATACTGTATATAGCCTGATTTAGAAACATATATATAAAGTGATATATTACTATAGAATGTTAGATATATGTAGATATACACAAACAATCATCGGTATTAATATAGATATAGATAGACAAGTAGTTAAGCAGATGTAGATATATATAGATATATGAATATACATAGTTGGTATATATATACATACATAGATAGAAATATATACATAATGAAATTAAATGATGCAGATACATACAAAGATATATTTGAAGATATTGACATATATTGTCATTGTGTACCCATACAAAAATATTTAACCATGAGTCATTTATGTTAAAAAGTGTTTAGATTATTGTTGTCTCTTGTAAGTATCAGTTCCATTTCTTGATAACTTTGAGGTGTGAGAAAGATATAGATCAAATTTGTATTTTAGATTTTTATTGAATGGCTTGATACATTTTGAAGGTATAGATCAAGTTTGTATTTTTAAAAATCATTATTGGATGGCTTGGTACACTTTGAAGGGAACCAGTTGTTGCCCTTCATTTTGTAAGTAAATCGGGCTATTATCTGTGATGACCTGGAACGATTTTGGGTAAGGCAGTATAAGTGGAACTGGCGCAGGCAGTGGCAGAAGAAATCCAAGTGCCACGCTGGCTACGGATAAAATCATGGCGAAAATGTAGATAAATCGTAGTAGCGACATTTTCACTCAAGAAAGTACTTAGAGTTACTGTTATATAATTGAACTGACATTATTATATAGTAGTGTTCTGGGAACTTTGAGAAGGTTCCCCGAGTGTATTTTCTTAACAATGAAAAATTACAGGTTGTTAAGGAACTCGGATTCGCTGATGTCATTGTGTTGCTATGAATGAAATATGTACATAGGATATGAATTATCAATCTCATTGTATTTACTGCAATGTTAGGCAGAGAATATAGTTTTGTATATTTTTTTAGTATTACATAATGATATAAAAATGCAAAGCTGGTTATGCGATTTCTTGATTTAAAAGATGGAATTTCTATATATTATAAAAATAAATATTTTAAAAGCAGTGAAAGCATAACTTACGAATATATGTATACAAATGTTTATGTAATAACTACTAAACATCGATATGTAGATATATATGTTTTATGTATGAGTAGCGCTAAAGATACGCAGGGATATATAACGGTATACTGTATATAGACTGACATATATACATACATACATATATATATATATATATATATATATATATATATATATATATATATATATATATATATATATAAGTGATAAACAAATAAGTAAGCAGATGTAGATAGATATAGATATACTTCGAGATATAGGTTAAGATAGGTCGAAAGATATAAGTATACACAGATGTATACACTAGAGACTTGGGTATGTATAGAGAGTTAAATATATACTTAGTTTGAGAATATAGATAGATGCCGATACGAGTCTGACGTAGACGTATAAACATAGAGATATATGAAGATAGATACAGAAGTTGATACGTCGATAGAAATCGATACATGAGATAAACTGATGTAAATACATATAAAGATATATATGTATAGATAGAGACATACATATTAGTTGATATGTACATAATTTATTGCAGATAAATATATAGATACATATATTGTCATTGTGTATCAATATAGAAAATATTCAATTATGAGTCAACATTTATGTTAAAAGTGTTTGGATTATTATTGAGATAATAGAAATGGATGCAGAAACGAGTCTGATATAGATATGTAGACACAGAGGCATATGAATAAACAAGTAGATAGAAATAGATACATATAGAGAGATGGATTGATGAAAATACTTACAGATATGTGAAAATACGACATATGTTTTTTTTGGAATTGTATAAGTATATTTATTTTAAAAAATATACTTATACAAGCTTGGTCGATATGTAGATATATATCCTTTATGTATGGATGGAGATATGCAGGAATATATATCGGTATATTGTATATAACCTGATTTAGAAACATATATAAAGTGATATATTGATATAGAATGTTAGATATATGTAGATATACGCAAACAAACATCGGTATTAATATAGCTACAGATAAAGACGAGTAGGTAAGCAGATGTAGATATAATATAAATATATGAATATACCTATTTATTAAAGTTATCAAGAAATGGAACTAATACTCAACAATAATCTAAAGACTTTAAACATAAATGTTGACTCATGGTTAAATATTTTCTATAAGGGGACACAATGACCATATATGTCAATATGTTCAAATACATCTTTATATATATATCTGCATCAATTGATCTCATTATGTATAGATTTCTATCTACGTATATATATATATATATATATATATATATATATATATATATATATATATATATATATATATATATAAACCAACTATGTTTATCGTATCTTCACATATCTATGAGTATTTTCATCAACCCATCTCTCTATTATATGTATCTATTTCTATGTACTTGTTTATTCATATGCCTCTATGTCTACATATCTACATCATACTCGTGTCTGTATCCATTTATATTATCTCAATAATAATCCAATTACTTTTAACATGAATGTTGACTCATGGTTAAATATTTTCTATATTGATACACAGTGACAATACATGTATCCATATATTTATCTGCAATAAATTATGTACATATCAACTTATATGTATGTCTCTATCTATACATATATATCTTTATATGTATCTACATCAGTTTATCTCACTATGTATCGATTTCTATCGATGTATCAACTTCTGTATCTATCTTCATATATCTCTATGTTTATACGTCTACGTCAGACTCGTATCGGCATCTATATATATTCTCAAACTAAGTATATATTTAACTCTCTATACATATCCAAGTCTCTAGTGTAAACATCTGTGTATTTATATATCTTTCGACCTATCTTAACCTATATCTCGAAGTATATTCATATCTATCTACATCTGCTTACTTATTTGGCTATCTATTACTTTTTTATATATACATATTTATCTCTGTCAGTCTATATACAGTATACTGTTATATATCCCTGCGTATCTTTATCGCTACCCATACATAAAACATATATAACTACATATCGATGTTTAGTAGTTTATAACATAAACAATTGTATACATATATTCGTAAGTTATGCTTTCACTGCCTTTAAAATATCTATTTTTATAATATGTAGAACTTCCATCTTTTAAACCAAGATATCGAAGGGCCAGCGATATATGTATACAATTGTTTATGTTATAAAAATGAAGGATCGATATGTAGATATATATCCTTTATGTATGGATAGAGAATGGGATATGCAGGGATATATATCGGTATATTGTATATAGCCTGATTTAGAAACATATATATAAAGTGATATATTACTATAGAATGTTAGATATATGTAGATATACACAAGCAATCGTTGGTATTAATATAGATATAGATAAAGACAAGTAGTTAAGCAGATATTGATATATATAGATATATGAATATACATAGTTGGTGATATATATATATATATATATATATATATATATATATATATATATATATATATATACGTAGATAAAAATCTATACATAATTAGATTAAATGGTGCAGATACATTTATAGATATATTTGAAGATTTTGACATATTGTCATTGTGTACCCATACAAAAATATTTAACCACGAGTCATTTATGTTAAGTGTTTAGGTTATTGTTGTCTATTGTAAATATCAGTTCCATTTCTGATAACTTTAAAAATGTTCTTTGAGGTGTGGGAAAGATATAGATCAAGTTTGTATTTTAGATTTTTTATTGAATGGCTTGATACATTTTGAAGGTATAGATCAAGTTTGTATTTTTAAAAATCATTATTGGATGGCTTGGTACACTTTGAAGGGAACCAGTCGTTGCCCTTCATTTTGTAGGTAAATCGGGCTATTATCTGTGATGACCTGCAACGATTTTGGGTAAGGCAGGATAAGCGGAACTGGCGCAGGCAGTGGCAGAAGAAATCCAAGTGCCACACTGGCTACGGATAAAATCATGGCGAAAATGTAGAAAAATCGTAGTAGCGACATTTTCACTCTAGAAAGTACTTAGAGTTACTGTTATATAATTGAACTGACATTATTATATAGTAGTGTTCTGGGAACTTTGAGAAGGTTCCCTGAGTGTAATTTCTTAACAATGAAAAATTACAGGTTGTTAAGGAACTCAGATTCGCTGATGGCATTGTGTTGCTGTGAATAAGATATGTTCATAGGGTATGAATGATCAATATCATTGTATTTACTGCAATGTTAGGTAGAGAATATAGTTTTTGTATATTTTTTTCGTATTATATAATGATATAAAAATGCAAAGCTGGCTCTGTGATTTCTTGATTTAAAAGATGAAATTTCTATATATCATAAAAATAAATATTTTAAAAGCAGTGAAAGCATAACTTACGAATATATGTATACAACTGTTTATGTAATAACTACTAAACATCGATATGTAGATATATATGTTTTATGTATGGGTAGCGCTAAAGATACGCAGGGATATATAACGGTATACTGTATATAAACTGACATATATATATATATATATATATATATATATATATATATATATATATATATATATATATATATATATTATATATATATAAGTGATAGAGAAATAAGTAAGCAGATGTAGATAGATATAAATATACTTCGAGATATAGGTTAAGATAGGTCGAAAGATATAAATTTACACAGATGTTTACACTAGAGACTTGGATATGTATAGAGTTAAATATATACTTAGTGAGAGAATATATAAATAGATGCAGATACGAGTCGACGTAGACGTATAAACATAGAGATTTTTGAAGATAGATACACAAGTAGATACGTTGATAGAAATAATACATATAGAGATAGATTAATGCGATACTTAAGAAGAGTTATATGAAGATACGATAAACAGGTGCATATATATACGTAGATAGAAATCGATACATAATGAGATAGACTGATGTAGATACATAAAAGGTATATATGTATAGAGAGAGACATACATATTAGTTGATATATACATAATTTATTGCAGATAAATATATGTATCCATATATTGTTATTGTGTATCAATATAGAAAATATTGAACTATGAGTCAACATTTATGTGTTTGGATTATTATCGAGATAATATAAATGGATGCAGACACGAGTCTGATGTAGATATGTAGACATAGAGGCATATGAATAAACAAGTAGATAGAAATAGATACATATAGAGATGGATTGACGAAAATACTTATAGATATGTGAAGATACGATAAACATAGTTGGTATATATATATATATATATATATATATATATATATATATATATATATATATATATATATATATATATATATATATATATAGTAGATAGAAATCTACATAAGATCAATTGATGCAGATACATATAAAGATATATTTGAACATATTGACATGTATGGTCATTGTGTACCCATATAGAAAATATTTAACCGTGAGTCAAAATTTATGTTAAAAGTGTTTAGATTATTGCTGTCTATTGTAACTATCAGTTACAATAGTTGATAACTTTAACAATCTTGTTCTTGGAGTTGTGGGAAAGATATAAATCAAGATTGTATTTAAAAAATCTTTATTGAATGGCTTGATACACTTTGAAGGGAACCAGTCGTTGCGCTCCATTCTGTAGGTAAATCGGGCTGTTGTCTGTGATGACCTGGAACGATTTTGGGTAAGGCAGTACAAGCGGAACTGGCGCAGGAAGTGGCAGAAGAAATCCACTGGCCACGCTGGCTACACATAAAACCATGGCGAAAATGTAGAAAACTCGTAGTAGAGACATTTTTACTTAAGAAGGCACTTAGAGTTAATGATAGATGTACTTGCACGTACATGAATATATAGTGTTGTTCTTGGAATTCTGAGAAGGTCCCCCAAGTGCATTATCTAACGCTCTGGTCGAGAATGAACTTAGATTAGAGTTTGTTTAGGAACTCGGATTCTCTGATGTCTTTGAGTATCTATGAATAAAATATGTACATAGGCTGTGAATTATCAATGATCTCCTTGTATTTACTCTAATATTCTCTAGTGAATATAGTTTTTATATATATATTTTTTGGAATTGTATAAGTATATTTATAAAAAATAAATAAAATGCTGGCGAAGCTGACCTTGCTGTTTCTTGGTCTAATAAATGGAGTTTCTACATATTATAAAAAATAGGAATTTAAAAGCAATGAAAGCATGAATTATATGTATTCAATTGTTTATGTTATAAAAAATAAAAAATCGATATGTAGATATATATCCTTTACTTATGGATAGAGATATGCTGGGATATATATCGGTATATTGTATATAGCCTGATTTAGAAAAAAAAAATATAAAGTGATATATTGATATAGAATGTTAGATACATGTAGATATACATAACAAACATTGGTATTAATATTGATATAGATAAAGACAAGTAGGTAAGTAGATGAAGATAAACATAGATATATGAATACACAGCGAGATATAGATTAAGAGAGGTCGAAAGATAGATATAAACATGCATAGATGTTTACACTACAGACTTGGATAGTTAAATATATACTTAGCGAGAGAATATAGATGCAGATAAGTGACTGACGTAGATACATAGACTTAGGAAGATAGATAAACAACTAGATACTCATAGAGATAGAAATATATGAAGAACGACAAACATAGTAGGTAGATAAAAATCAATAAATAATGAGATGATTTAATGGGGGTACATATAAAGAGGTGGATATATAAATAATATTGCAGATACGAGTCTGACCTATATGTAGAGATAAAGACACATGAAAATAGATAGATAAGTAGATACGTAGATAGAAATAGGTACATATAGAGAAATGATTGATACAGATACTTATAGATAGAGGTATATGAAGATACGATAAACAGAGTAGGTGGATATATACGTAGAAATCGAGACATAATGAGGTAAACTGCTGCAGATACAAATACATATGTATAGATACACATACATAGATAGGTAGATATATAAATACGTTATTGTAGATAAACTGATACCTATATTGTCATTATGTATCAATATATACAATGAATCAACACTTATTTTAGAAGTGTTAAGATTATTAATGTCTATCGTAACTATTAGCTCCATCTCGATATTTCTTGATAACTTGATAGATAACATATATAGATAGAAAGATAGATAGATAGAAAGATAGATAGATAGAAAGATACATATAGAGATGGATTGATGTAGATATAGATATTGAGATATGTGAAGATACGATAAATACCGTAGTGGATATATATACATACACACACATATACATGTATATAGAAATCGATACATAATGAAATCAATTGATGCAGATATACATAAAGATATATTGTCACTGTGCATTAGGATATAAATCAAGAAAATATTTTATAAAATCAATTATTTATTGGATGGCTTGATACACTTTGAAGGGAACCAGTCGCTGCGCTCCATTTCGTAGGTAAATCGGGCTATTGTCTGTGATGACCTGGAACGATTGTGGGTAAGGCAGTACAAGCGGAACTGGCGCAGGCAATGGCAGAAGAAATCCAAGTGTCACATTGGCTACGGATAAAATCATGGCGAGAATATAGAAGAATCGTAGTATAGCCATTTTCACCTTAGAATGATGACTACATTTGCACTAACATGCTTATATATTACTCTTCTGGGAACTTTGAGAAGGTTCCCCGATGCATTTTCCTAATGCTTTGATCGAGAATGAACTTAGATTAGAGGTTGTTTAGGAACTCGGATTCGCTAAAGTCATTGTGTTCCTATAAATAAAACAAGTAGTACATAGGGTTTTGAATGATCATTTTATGACACTCAGTGGTTTCCTTGTTTTTACTGTGATGGTTGATAGTATATACAGTGTTTATATTATTTCATTTCATATCATAATATCAATATATTATTAAAAATGATGGGAAGGCTAGCCCTGCGTTTTTTGCCTAATAAATGGAACTTAAAAAATCAGTTATCCTTCTGTGAAATGGCATGGGGTATACAATTAGACACATATATAGATATATACATATAGTGAGATAGATATATAGATACATATAGGGAAACAGATATAGATAGATACGTATAGGGAGATAGATATAGATAGATACGTATAGGGAGATAGATATAGATAGATACATATAGGGAGATATAGATACATATAGGGAAATAGATATAGATACATATAGGGAGATAGATATAGATACATAAAGGGATATATATATAGGGAGATAGATATAGACAGATACATTTAGCGAGATAGATATAGATAGACACATTTAGGGAGATAGATATAGATTGACGCATATAGGGAGATAGATAGGGAGATAGATATAGAGAATATATAAATACATATAGGGATATGCATATATCTATCTATCTATCTATTTATCTAACTAGCTATATATCTATATATAAAAGGATATATATAGAGAGATACATATAGCGACATGTATAGATAGATACATATAAGGTTTTATATATATATATATATATATATATATATATATATATATATATATATATATATATATGTATATATATATGAAGATAAGGGGAGGGATACCGATATTTACAGACCCATGTCGATAGATAAATGTAGTTATAGATAGAGACAAGTAGATAAGCAATGTGGATAGATATAGATATATGAATATACTTTGCGATATAGATGAAAGTAGGTTAGATAGATATAGATATACACAAGTATTTACACTAGAAACTTCTGTATAGAGTTAAATGTATACTTAATGAGAGAATATAGCAAGATGCAGATACGAGTCTGACGTAGTTAATAGACATATAAAGATAGGTAAACAATATAGATATAGAGGTATATGAAAAGAAAACATAGTAGGTGAATATATATATGCATAGATAGAAATCGATACATACCGAGATAAATTGATGCAGATACATATAAAGACATATATGTATAGATAGATACAGGTACATAGAAAAAGGTAGATATATAAATAATATATTGCTGATAAACGTATTGATACACATATTGTCATTATATATTAACATAGAAAATATTTTACTATGAGTCAACACTTATTTTTAACAGGATAAGGATAAGGCGAAGCCCGGGCTATGCGCATGAAGGGAGCCCGGCATTTTAAGAGTGTTTAGATTATTATTGAGAGAATATTGATAGATGCAAATACGAGTCTGATGTAGATATGTAGATATAGAGGCATATGCAGAAAATCAAACTAATAGATAGAAATAGATACATATAGAGAGGATTATTGCAAATACTTATAGATATAGGTGTGAAGATATGATAAATACAGTAGATGGATACATACATGTATATATATGTATGTGTGTGTGTGTATACGTAGATAGAAATCGATACATTACAATGAAATATATAACCATGACTCATCGCTTATTTTGACAGTGTTTAGATTATTGTCTATTTTGTAATTATCAGTTGCATCTCGAAATTTCTTGATAGATTTAATAATCTTGGTCTCGGAGATTTTGGGATGATATAGATCACGTTTGTATTTAAAAAATCTTTATTGAATGGCTTCATATACTTTGAAGGGAACCAGTCGTTGCGCTCCATTTTGTAGGTAAATCGGGCTATTGTCTGTGATGACCTGGAACGATTTTGGGTAAGGCAGTACAAGCGGAACTGGCGCAGGCAGTGGCAGAAGAAATCCAAGTGCCACGCTGGCTGCGGATAAAATCATGGCGAAAATATAGAAAACTCGTAGTAGCGACATTTTTACTTAAGAAAGCACTTAGAGTTAATGCTATATATATTTGAACTGAAATGATTATATAGTACTATTCTGGGAACTTTGAGAAGGTTCCCCCGAGTGTATTTTCTTAACGCTTTCGTCGAGAATTAACTTAAATTAGAGGTTGTTAAGGAACTCGGATTCGCTAATGTTATTGTGTTGCTATGAATTATCAACGATCTCATTCTATTTACTGTAATGTTCGGTAGTGATTATAGTTTTTGTATATTTTCTTCGTATTATATATATATATATATATATATATATATATATATATATATATATATATATATAAATGCTGACAAAAGTTCTACATATTATAAAAATATATATTTTAAAAGCAGTGAAAGCATAACTTACGAGTATATGTATACATCTGTTTACGTTATAAACAACTAAACATCGATATGTAGATATATATCTTTTATGTATGGGTAGCGATAAAGATATGCAAGGGATATATATCGGTATACTGTATACAGATAAATATGTATGTGGGAAATATGTATATAGATAAATATGTATATGGGAAAAAGTGATAGATAGATAAATATGTATATAGGAAAAAGTGATAGATAGACAAATAGGTAAGCAGATGTAGATAGATATGAAAATACGTCGAGATATAAATTAAAAAGATAGATATATGTATAATAAATGTCTACACTAGAGCCGTGGATATGCATATAGAGTTAAATATATACTTAGTGAGAGAATATAGATTTATGCAGATACGAGTCTGACGTAGACGTATAAACATAGATATATGAAGATAGATAAACAAGTAGAGAGAAAATATAGATAGATGCAAATACTAGTCTGACGTAGATAGATAGACATAGACATATGAAAGTGGATAAACAAGTAAGTACTTATAGATATAGAGGTATATGAAGATACGATAAACATAGTGGCTGGATATATATACGTAGATAGAAATCGATACATATTTTAATGCAGTTACATAAAAAGCCAAAAAAATAGATACACATACATAGAAAGAGGTAGATAAATATATTGATACATAGATTGTCATTGTGTATCAATATAGGAAATATTTTACCATGAGTCAACACTTTTTTTTATAACAGTGTTTAGATTATTATTGTCTATCGTGACTATCAGTGTCAGTTCTTGATAAATTTAACAGTCTTGTTCTTGGAGATGTGGCAAAGATATAGCTTAAGTTCGTATTTGTAATATATGAGTATACTTCGAGATATAGATTAAGATAGGTCGAAAGATATAGATATACATAGATATTTTACCTAGAGACGCATAGAGAATTAACTATACTTAGTGAGAGGATAATGATAGATGCAAATCTGACGTAGATATATATAGACGTAGAGATATATGAAGATAGATAAACAAGTAGATACAATAAGCACTCATTGGTATCCACACTTATTTCAAATGTGACTAATATTGTCTATCGTAACCATCAGTTCATTCTGATAACTCAATAATCTAAAGATATTTTTTTAGAAATTAGATAATAAGTTCGTAGATAGATAGACATAGACATATGAAAGTGGATAAACAAGTAAGTACTTATAGATATAGAGGTATATGAAGATACAATAAACATAGTGGCTGGATATATATACGTAGATAGAAATCGATACATATTTTAATGCAGTTACATAAAAAGCCAAAAAAAAAAAAATAGATACACATACATAGAAAGAGGTAGATAATATATTGATACATAGATTGTCATTGTGTATCATATATG
>NC_051396.1:7171273-7182354 GCF_015228065.2 Penaeus monodon
GATACGTAGATAAAAATAGATACATAGGGGAGATAAATAGACATAAATAAATAGAGATAAAGTTAACAGAATTATGTATAGATAGATCAATATAGAAACATACATATCTACATCTACATTGGTAGACAGATATATAATTACTTACAGACAGACATACTGATGCTTAATTAATGTTAGAATAGGGACTGGCATTTATATCACTGTGTAACGTTAGAGAAAATACTTGATAACCAAAGTAATCATGACGAAATCTTGATTTTAGAGTTTATAGCGTTATTATAACACACCATATATTGCTGAACATAACAATCTAGAATACATTAACTTAGTCTCTTAGAGATATAACGAAAATATATACCAAAGAAATATTTGTAAATCAATTCAGAAATGGATAGATTGATACACTTTGAAAATGCTCTACATTTTGTAAGGAAATCGAACTGTCTGTGATGACTTACAACTGGCACAGGCAGTGGCAGAAGAAATCCAAGTATACTGGTTGTATTGCTTCATA
The DNA here is from genome assembly GCF_015228065.2 of Penaeus monodon. Lineage (NCBI taxonomy): Eukaryota > Metazoa > Arthropoda > Malacostraca > Decapoda > Penaeidae > Penaeus > Penaeus monodon. Next base: position 7,171,788 of record NC_051396.1, read on the forward strand.
TAAATATTTATGATAAGACTTGATCATCCTTCAATAACCTTATTAGTTTCACTTGAGATGTCAGTAAGTGTAGTAGTATTTCTGTATTTGCTTATAATTGTTTTGTGTTACACCTTAGATATTACTATTATATCAGTACATTTATATAATAATGTTCATTTAGTCTATTAATAAATTTCGACATTTTAAAAATTGCATTGCATATACACAAATTTAATCATCGTTTTTTGGGAGATGTGGGAGACACAAAGAAATATTTTTAAAAATCAATTCTTTATTGAATGGCTTGATACACTTTCAAGGGAACCAGTCGCTGCCCTTCGTTTTGTAGGTAAATCGGGCTATTGTCTGTGATGACTTGGAGCGACTTTGGGTAAGGCAGTACAAGCGGAACTGGCGCAGGAATTGGCAAAAGAAATCCAAGTGACACACTGGCTACGGATAAAATCATGGCGAAAATGTAGAAAATCGTAATAGAGACATTTTCACCTAAGAATGCACAACGATACATTTGCACAGACATGATTATACTCTTCTGGGAACTTTGTGAAGGTTCCCCGAGTGCATTTCAACTTAGATTTGAGGTTGTTTAGGAACTCGAATTCACTAATATTATTGTGTTGCTATAAATAAGATATATACATAAGGTATTGATTCCTCATTTTGTGACCCCAATTATTCCCTGTTTTTACTATCATGTTTGGTAGTAAAAAGTGTTTTGTTTTTTTGTTTGTTTTTATTATATCAGTATATTCATGCACAGATGCTGGCAAGACTGGCCCTGCCACTTTCACATTTTGAAAATTAAGTATTTTAAATTTGATATATCGATGTAGATATAGATAAAGACATGTCCATGGATAGATCTAGGTCGATAGAAAAATGTAGATAAAGGTAAAAATAAGTCGATGGATAAATGTAGATAATTATAATAATCATGACAAAATCTGATTTTAGGGTTCATAGCGTGACTATGAAACGACATATTTTACTAAACAATCTAGAATATACACTGATTAACAGAGATATACACCAAAACCATGTTTGTAAATCAAATCTTTCTTGGATATAGAAATCTAAGCCTCACATTGGCTAGGAATAAAATCATGACGATAATGTAGAAAAATCGCACCTATGATAGGGATATTTGCACAATTCTTCTTCTTCTACAGGCTTTTGTCCCAGTTCAACTGGGGTCGCGGTGCGGATCTTCCTCCTCCACTCTGCCCTATCCAGGGCCTCCCCCTCCGTCACTCCGCCGTCTCCATGTCCTCCTTGATGCAATCCTCCCATCTCCTCTTCGGTCTTCCCCTCTTTCTTCTCCTAACCACCAGTCTCCTCACCCTCTTGCCCACGTACTCGTCCTCTCTCCTTGTCACGTGTCCCAGCCACCTGAGTCTGCACTCCCTCAGCTTCTCCCCGAGCTCTCCTACTCCAATGGTCTCTCTGATCGTTGTGTTGCGGATTTTATCCAGCCTCGTCTTCCCCAGCGCGATCCTTAGCATCCTCATTTCTGCCACCTTCATCTTTGCCTCCTGGCCTTTCGTCACCGCCACTGCTTCCATTCCGTATAACATTGCCGGCCTGACCATGGTCTTGTGGAGTCTGCCCTTCAACTTTGGTGGTGCCTTCTGTCACAGAGTACTCCAGTAATCTATACCTCCATGCGTTCCAACCCGCCTGGATCCTCTTCCCTACTTCCTTATCCGACCCTCCGTCACACTGCACTGTGGAGCCAGGTACTTGAATTCTTGGACTCGGTTTAGCTTCGCTCCCTGCATCCTCACTTCTCTCTCTGCTCTTGTTCGCCCATGCAGAGGTACTCGGTCTTCTGTCTGCTAACCTTCATGCCTCGCTCTTCCATTGCCTTTCTCCACTGTTCCAACCTCTCTTCACCTCCTCATTCGTCTCTCCATTGAGTGCTACATCGTCTGCGTACATCAGATCCCATGGTGCTGTCCTCTGCACTGCTACCGTCAGGCAGTCTATGACCAATGCAAAGAGGAAAGGGCTAAGTGCGGATCCCTGGTGCAATCCCACTTTGACTTGGAAACTGTCCGTGGTTCCCACTATGGACTTCACCTTCGTTGTCGTGCTTCGTACGTGTCTTGGATTATCCTGACATACTTCTCGTCCACCTCTTTCAGCCTCAAGCAGTTCCACACCTCCGATCTAGGTACTCTATCGTACGCCTTTTCCAGGTCAATGAAGACACTGTGCAGCTCCCTTTGACCCTCTCTGTATTTCTCCATCAGTACCCCCTAACGGAAGCCGCCTTGCCGCGGGTGGGGGGGCTTGAGGTCCCAATGATCTGGTGAGCCGGACCAGAGGCTACCCATACTGGAGGGTCACCAGTGAGGATGAGACAAAATGGCTTCCTGGTGCACCAAGGCTATGAGAGGGGATGGTGTACCCACCCCTGGTTCATTCCATCTTGGACTAGGAGAACTCTCCCACGTGTGTTTGCCGTGCGTGGCATCCCTATTACCAGGAGACAGGAGTCCTGGAGGTTGAGCGATGCTGCACGCTGCGCCCTGCAGCTAGCAACACACCTCTTTGGTCCTTTATTCTGGTTAGACGGGTGGCTTGATCAAGGCCCGGTCAAGTCAATCAGCTGGTCAAATATGGCTAGGGTCAAGCAGGCACTATTAGTCGGTAGCGCATAGGTCCCGCGACTGCCATCAGTACTGTAATAGTGGCTGCGTATATTTCCTCATTACCCCTGTGGCTGTTGGGAGATTTTGAACCCAACTATAGCTTCCCTCGTTGGACTCCATGGTGGGTGGGGGGGTGAGGAAATGAAGAATTCAAATTTGTATGAGTACTACAAATTTACAAAGATCTAGCTCTCTCCCTGACGACCTGCGCAATCCCTCGACCATTCTCTCTGGAAAATCACACGTCACTCTGGAACCTTTTCAGTTTCCAAAGGGCAAGAATGGGAATCGTAATGGTTCCCGGGCTCCCAAACCAGGTAAGAAGGGGAAAAGTTCTCCTCAATCCACTAAGGAGATCTTACCTGGTAAATATGAAAGCATTTCATATAGTAAGTACCTGGTAGTGAAGACCATTGATGGTGTATCAATCATGGATCTTGACATCTTTGAGGTTCATCGGAAAATAGTTGAAGTATGTCAACGTGATCCTCGTATCACCCCACAGCGAGATGGTAGCCTGATAGTTGAGGTTTCGTCACCAGACGAGAGTGACCGTCTGCGTGCAATATGTAACATTCCTGGGGCTCAAGTTTCATGCTCTCCTCACAAAACCCTCAATCAGTGTAAGGGAATTGTCTTTTCCGAGACCTGATGAGGTATTCTGAGGAGAAACTGTTAGAGGAACTAGAGAATTTTAATGTGGCAGTAAAACGTTTTAAGAAGAAATTTGATGTTTGGAACAGTCAACACCAGCTCTTCTTCTAACTTTTAACACATTAGTCCTTCCGGAGTCGGTAAGTTAGCATGGTACCACTTCAAGGTAAGACCTTCTATGCCCAACCCTATGCAGTGCTTCCACTGCCAAGGTTATGGGCATGGAGCCAACTCTTGCCGTTTTAAAGAAAATGGACAACCAAGAGTATGTGTAAAGTGTGGTACAACAGGTCATCAAGGAGATGACAACTGTCCAGGTCCAATATGCTGTTACCACTGCAAAGAAGCTCATGAAGCTTCTTCAAAGCAATGTAAAAGGTACAAATTTGAAAAGGAAGTATTGGTAATAAGGAGCAAGGAGAAAGTTAGTTTTCCAGAGGCAAAGCGACGTGCCCGTATGCTGTTTGCACAGCCAGGTAGGTCCTTTGCTTCGGTTCTAGCCCATCCTCCTTCCCACCAACCCTTGCCCTCCAATGCTTCTTACAACACACACTCTGCCATTTCCTCTAAACCTCAGTCCCAAATTGCTGACACTGCCTCTGGTGAGTTGTTCCACCAGAAACGGAGTAGGAGTGAGGGGTCTATTGAGGAGACTCCTCCTCCCAAAGTAAGGTCTTTGGAGCCATCAGGCAAGGCTCCAGAGGCCTCAACGGTGACAGCTCCAGCTGCCACCACATCCACAGGAGCATCTGCTGCTAGTCAGAATGCTCCTGAAGTAAAGGCTCAGGCACGCCCTTTGCCCAGGCAAAGGAATCCTGAACCTGTCCCAAAGACTCCAGCTGCAACAAAATCCACAGGGGCCTCCGCTGCTAGACAGAATGCCCCTGAAGCAAAGGCTCAGGCCCGTCCTTTGCCTAGGCAAAGAAATCCTGAACCTGTCCAAGGAACCTGTGGAAACTAGTTCCACAGGTAAACAACCATTAAAAAGGTACTCCCAGGATCCTGGAAAGGGACAGCCTAAAGGTGTGAGGCAAACCTTGACCACAGGTGCTGCCAAACACCTTATGAAGAAATAATCTAAAGAACTGGATACCCTAATCAATGGAACTGTCAAGGAATTCATGCAAAATGGGAAGAACTGCAACATCTGATAGCTTCATGGAACCCAGTTTGTGTATGCCTACAAGAGATTATGACCAGGGAAAATCGTCCCATTTTCCTGAGAGGATTTCAAGTTCAAGCCCATTATGGAACCTTGACAATGGACCTCATGGAGGATAGCAGTAATGGTACGTCATGATATTCCCTTCCAGGCCATCCACCTGCAGACAACACTGCAGGTGAAGGCTGTGAGAATAGGCTTGACACGACCTTACACTGTTGCATCCATCTACCTTCCTCCACATAATCTCAACATAAATGATTTGGAAGATCTACTTGGGCAGTTGCCACATCCATTTCTACTCTTGGGAGATTTCAATGGTCGGCATCACCTCTGGGGAGACACTTTGTGCAACCCTCGAGGAAGGGCCTTGGAGTCCTTGTTCTTAAGAGCAGATGCAGTTTTACTGAACAGTGACACTCCCACACATTTCCAAGTTCAAACTGGGACATTCTCCAATATAGACCTATCAATAGGTTCACCTGATTCACAGTTGAACTTCACTTGGCAGGTCATGGAAGACTTACATGGAAGCGACCATTTTCCAATAATTTTGGAGGAGGTGAATGGTATTCCAGTCAATGGAGTGCAGAGATGGCGACTTGAACATGCAGACTGGAATCTTTTTAGATCCACTGCAGTATTGCAAGGATCTGTTAATGATTTCCAGTGTGTTCAAGATGCTGTTAATCACTTCACATCACGAATTCACCTTGCAGCAGAAGCATCCATTCCCAAAAGTAGCGGACAGTACCGTCGACCTCCAGTACCATGGTGGTCTGATGAATGCCAACAAGCTGTCAGAGCAAGGAAAGCTGCATTAAAGCAGTTGAAACGACGCCCCAGCATTGTAACCTTGATCAGTTACAAAAAGACCCGAGCCAAGGCCAGGCGCGTGCTAAAGGAGGCTAGACGGACGTCGTGGAGACAGTATGTCTCCTCGATTAACTCTGGGACCCCTTAGCATGGGTGTGGGACAAGGTGCGTAAGATTGCTGGAAAGAGCACATCCATATCACAACCTGCTCTGAAGATAGATGGCATAATCATCACAGACAAAAAGATATTGCTAATGAGCTAGCTAAATCCATGGCAGAGATCTCCTCTGGAGCATCTTACACTGCTCGATTCTCCACTCTTCGTGCTGAACAGGAACAACACCCAGTGTCGTTCTTCAGTAGGAATGCAGCAGAACTTCCATACAACTTGCCATTTTTGCGCAAGGAGATGGACTCTGCTTTGCAGCTCTGCCGTAAGACTGCCCCAGGAAGTGACGATATTCCATATCAAATGATATCTCACTTACCAGAGAGTTCCCAGAAGTTCCTGTTGGACTTGTTCAATAGGATCTATAGGGAGGGCACAGTGCCATCCACATGGAAAGAGGCTATAATCATTCCTGTTCCTAAACCTGGCAAAGATACTTCCACACCAGGAAATTACAGACCAATTTCTCTCACCAGCTGCATCTGCAAGCTGATGGAGAAAATGGTAAACTTCAGGTTGACATGGCTGCTAGAAAAAGAAAACATGCTGACCCCATATCAATATGGCTTTAGAAAATTGAGATCGACCACAGATGCACTTGTGAGGATGGAAACTGCTATACAGAATTCCTTTGCACAGCGACGTCACATGTTAGCAGTCTTCTTTGACCTTGAAAGGCTTATGATACTACTTGGAAGCATGGCATACTCATGAAGCTGTATGACATTGTTTAAGAGGAGCATTACCTACCTTCATACAAAGCTTCCTTGCTAACAGGAAATTTAGAGTTCGGGTGGGAAACAGTTTCTCTAACCTGGAAGACCAGCTGGAAGGGGTCCACAAGGGAGTGTCTTAAGTGTGACCCTGTTTGCCATTGCTATAAATGACATTATAAAGGTTGTTCCAAGTGCTGTCTCATGTAATCTGTATGTGGATGACTTTACACTGTACTCCTCAGGAGGAAGCTTACAGGATGTGCAAGGACGCATGCAGACTGCAATAAATCAGGTTGTACAGTGGGCAACATATCATGGGTTCAAATTTTCTCAAAGCAAGACATGGCTATACATTTCCACAAACGAGGAAAGTTCCATCCTTCCCTCTATTTAGGAGCAAACCCACTGCAATTTGTCCAAGAGGTGAAGTACTTGGGTCTAATTTTTGACTCAAGGCTTACATGGATGCCTCACATCAAACAGTTAAAGTGAAGGCTACAAAGCACTTAGTATTTTGCGGTTCTTTCACATTTATCTTGGGGTGCAGACCGCACAACGCTTCTACGGCTTTACCGAGCACTTATTCGTAGTAAGCTTGACTATGGATGTGAAGCTTATTCATCTGCAACTCCCACTGTTCTCCGGATGTTGGACTCGGTTCATAATGAAGCTCTCAGAATCTGTACTGGGGCTTTCAGGTCTTCACCTGTGGAGTCCCTGTATGTTGAGAGTGGAGAACCACCTCTTTCATTACACCGGGACTACATGAACCTGATTTACTACACGAGACTACAAAGGATTCCGGGATCTCCTACATCCAGATTGGTTTTCAACCCCCTTGAGGATAGCCGATCCTATGGTAGGAGAATGAGGAATCTTGTAGAAGAACTTAATTTAAGTCTCACTAAGGTTCTGGCTGTTGGAATTCCCCAATTCCCCCCTTGGACTAATCAAGTCGAGCTGGATTTGGTCGGAATTGGGAAAGGGGAGAGATCTGAAGCAGAAGTCAGAGAGAGATTTCTTCAGCACATTTCTAAGTACCAAGGATCGGACGCAATATATACAGATGGTTCGAAATCTGAAAATGGTGTGGGCTTTGCAGCAGTGAGCAGAAGGAAGACTGCATCTGGCAGTCTTTCTCTAGCAGCCTCGATCTTCACTGCAGAGTTACATGCCATCCTTGCAGCAGTTAAGATGACTAGAGATCTTATGAACCATTCTATTGTGATATATTGTGACTCTCGTAGTGCCTTGCAAGCAATCAAGAGCTTAGACTCATCACACAGTAGTGAGGGAGGTTCAAGATTGGCTTGCACTGATGTCAACACGTAAAAAGATAACTCTGTGTTGGGTGCCAGCGCATGTTGGTGTCAGTGGGAATGAGCGAGCTGATCAGAAGGCTAAGGCAGCTGCCGCTCAGCCTTGTGATGCTCGTTTTCCTCTCCCACACACCGACCTGAAACCCAGCATCAGGAGTTGTCTTCGCGATAAATGGAAGGAACAATGGAGGCATATCTCCAGAAATAAACTGCGAGAGATTAGAGATGACCTTGGCAGTTGGGTGACTAGCATCCATCCCAACCGAAAAGTGGAAGTTGCATTAACAAGGCTAAGAATCGGGCACACAAGACTGACTCATGGGCCGATGATGGCTAAAAATCAGGCACTTGTGAGGGATGCCAAGAGCCCTTAACAATCGCACATGTAGTGGAAAGATGTGCAACATTCTCAGACCAAAGACGTATGTACTTGTCTCCCCCATATACACTGAAGAATGTATTGGGGGAGGATTGTGACATAGAGGGTCTTATTAGTTTCCTTAGGGAGACTAATATTTTTAATAAAATTTAATTATGCATAATGTTTATGCAATAATTTTATACACTTAGAGTATAATATTTATGCTTTGATTTTTAATTTGTTTATTGTTATTTATAAGATATCTATTGACAGATTTTTAAAGTTTTAAACATTTTAATATTTCTGTTTAACAAGGTATTCGCCGCTAATGACCTTAGCTGTTGACGCGGCAGATAATTTAAATAATCAATCAATCAATCTCCATCAGTTGTCTCAGCGCAAATATTGCGTCTGTCGTGGACCTGCCTGGCATGAAACCGAACTGTTGCTCCGAAATCGTCACGATCGCCCTCAGTCTTCCATCGATGATCCTTTCCCATATTTTCAGAGTGTGTGACATCAGTTTGATGCCCCGGTAGTTACCACATTCCTGGATGTCCCCCTTGTTCTTGAATATCGGTATTAGCGTGCTGTCTCTCCACTCATCTGGCATTCTCTCACTTTCCATAATTCCGGTGAAGATTTCCAGGAGTGTTTTCACGCCTGCTCGGCCCAGTACTCTCCATGCTTCCACTGGGATGTTGTCCGGTCCTGTCGCCTTGCCGTTCATCTTCCTCAGAGCCTTCACAACCTCCTCTTCTCTTATCTCCTCTACCTCAGTCTCTGCTCTTGCTTCCACGGTTCTGTCGATTCTTTCGTTCTCCACATTTATCAGTTGTTCAAAATACGACCTCCATCTTTCCTTGATATCGCTTTCTTCCGTCAGTACCGCTCCGTCTGTGTTTTTCATCTGCTTGCTCTGATAGACATCTTGGGATTCTCGGTTCTTCTGTTTTGCAATCCGGATCGCTTTCCTTTGGCCTTCCTCGTCGTCCTTCAGACTGTCGTATAGATCTTTGTACGCTTCCGATTTGGCTTTTGCAACAGCTCTCTTCGCAGCTTTGTTCGCCGCCTTGTACCTTTCGATTGTCTCTTCACATCTATTCAGATCTCTCTGTTTCTTCGCCTCCTTCTTTTCTTTCACTGCGTCTTGGACTTCCTCTCCCCACCACCATGTCTCTTCCTTCTTCCTGGTTTTCCAGATGTCACGCCAAGGACCTCCTTTGCCGTCTCAGTCAGCACTCTGCTGGACTCCGCCCACGTCTTCTCTGCCTGTGCTTCCATACCTTCCCTGACCTTCTCCACAAACTTTTCCCTGTGCTCCTGCTCATTCAGTTTCCACCATCTTGTCTTCCTGGTTCTGTCCGGTTTCTTCCTTGTCTCTATCTTCATGGTCGCTGTACAGATGACCACTTTGTGTTGCTTCGCAACCGCTTCACCTGGCAGCACCTTGCAGTCCTGTACTCTTTTCAGCTCACTTCTCCTGCATATGACATAGTCCACCTGGGAGTTCACACCACCACTTGTGTAGGTGATCTTCCTCGAGTCCTTCTTCTTGAAATAGGTGTTTGTGACCGCCAGGTTGTTTGCCGCCACAAAGTCTAGGATGGTCTGCCCTTCTTCGTTCCTCGTTCCAAACCCAAATTTACCGATGTTGTCTCCATATCCTTGCGCTCCACCACCCACATGTCCATTCAGATCTGCCCCAATCCAGACTCTCTCAGTTCTTGGGATCTTTACCATGACCTCGCTCACTGTTCTCCAGAAGTCTTCCTTTTCCACGTCGTCACAGCCCACTTGTGGTGCGTATGCACATACGATGTTCACCGGTTCGTTCTCCACTTCCACCTTCATCCACATCACACGGTCAGATTCCCTGTGAACCTGCAGCACACCTTCCTTCATCTCAGGGTCTAGCATTATCCCGACGCCGTTCCTTCTAGTGTCGTGTCCTACGTAGTACATCTTGTACCCATTACCCCTTTCTCTGGCCTTCGCTCCTTTCCACTTGGTCTCCTGTACGCATAGGATGTTGATACTCCGTCTTTCCATCATGTCAACAGTCTCCTTTCCTCTACCAGTCATCGTTCCCACATTGAGTGTGCCGATTCGTAGTTTCCTGGTGGTTCTCCGTGCCTCTCTCTTCTTCTTCCTCTGAGCTTGCTTCTTTAGCCGTATCCGCTCTTGATACGGTAGCCGTTGCCCATTTGTCGCCGGATCACGGCGGTCATCCGACGCGTCGCCTGCGGGGTACGCCCTAGCTCGTCTGCATCCTGATTCTCCGCATCATGTATTGGCTTGGCAGGGGTTTTTACGGCCGGATGCCCTTCCTGCCGCCAACCTCTTTTAGTCGCCTCTTACGACACGCAGAGGGTACGTTGGACCTATTCTACCCCGGGGTCCACACGGCATGGATATTTGCACAATTATGATTAGTATTCTTCTGGGATCTTTTACCATGAGCCAACACTTATTTTAACAGGATAAGGATAAGTCCTATATGAGACGCTTAGCCTCGCCCGGGCTATGCCCATGAGGGGAGCCCGACATTTTAAGTGTTTAGATTAATATTGTGAGAATTTTGATAGATGCAGATACGAGTCTGTGTAGATATGTATACATAGAGGCATATGTAGAAAATCAAATTTGTATATAGAATAGATACTTAGATGAGATAATAAATGAAATAAAAATTAAGGTGAACATTAAACA
>NC_051396.1:7182454-7193662 GCF_015228065.2 Penaeus monodon
TAGCGAACATTCCTTAACACCTAATCTAAGTTCATTCTCGACAAAAGCGTTAAGAAAAAACACTCGGGGAACCTTCTCAAGGTTCCCAGAATACTACCATATAATCATGTCAGTTCAAATATAGATATCATTAACTCTAAGTACTTCCTTAAGTAAAAATGTCGCTACTAATGTTTATTTACATTTCCGCCATGATTTTATCCGTAGCCCCTGTTGCACTTGGATTTCTTTTGCCGCTGCCTGCGCCAGTTCCGCTTGTACTGCCTTACCCAAAATCGTTCCAGGTCATCACAGACAATAGCCCGATTTACCTACAAAATGGAGCGCAACGACTGGTTCCCTTCAAAGTGTATCAAGCCATTCAATAAAGATTTTTTTAAAATACAAACTTGATTTATATCTGTATCCACCTACTACATTTATCGTATTTTCACATCTATATCTAGTATTTGCATTAATCCTCTCTATATGTATCTATTTCTATATACAAGTTTGATTTTCTACATATGCCTCTATGTATACATATCTACATCAGACTCGTATCTGCATCTATCAAAATTCTCACAATATTAATCTAAACACTTAAAATGTCGGGCTCCCCTCATGGGCATAGCCCGGGCGAGGCTAAGCGTCTCATATAGGACTTATCCTTATCCTGTTAAAATAAGTGTTGGCTCATGGTAAAAGATCCCAGAAGAATACTAATCATAATTGTGCAAATATCCATGCCGTGTGGACCCCGGGGTAGAATAGGTCCAACGTACCCTCTGCGTGTCGTAAGAGGCGACTAAAAGAGGTTGGCGGCAGGAAGGGCATCCGGCCGTAAAAACCCCTGCCAAGCCAATACATGATGCGGAGAATCAGGAATGCAGACAGAGCTAGGGCGTACCCCGCAGGCGACGCGTCGGATGACCGCCGTGATCCGGCGACAAATGGGCAACGGCTACCGTATCAAGAGCGGATACGGCTAAAGAAGCAAGCTCAGAGGAAGAAGAAGAGAGAGGCACGGAGAACCACCAGGAAACTACGAATCGGCACACTCAATGTGGGAACGATGACTGGTAGAGGAAAGGAGACTGTTGACATGATGGAAAGACGGAGTATCAACATCCTATGCGTACAGGAGACCAAGTGGAAAGGAGCGAAGGCCAGAGAAATGGGTAATGGGTACAAGATGTACTACGTAGGACACGACACTAGAAGGAACGGCGTCGGGATAATGCTAGACCCTGAGATGAAGGAAGGTGTGCTGCAGGTTCACAGGGAATCTGACCGTGTGATGTGGATGAAGGTGGAAGTGGAGAACGAACCGGTGAACATCGTATGTGCATACGCACCACAAGTGGGCTGTGACGACGTGGAAAAGGAAGACTTCTGGAGAACAGTGAGCGAGGTCATGGTAAAGATCCCAAGAACTGAGAGAGTCTGGATTGGGGCAGATCTGAATGGACATGTGGGTGGTGGAGCGCAAGGATATGGAGACAACATCGGTAAATTTGGGTTTGGAACGAGGAACGAAGAAGGGCAGACCATCCTAGACTTTGTGGCGGCAAACAACCTGGCGGTCACAAACACCTATTTCAAGAAGAAGGACTCGAGGAAGATCACCTACACAAGTGGTGGTGTGAACTCCCAGGTGGACTATGTCATATGCAGGAGAAGTGAGCTGAAAAGAGTACAGGACTGCAAGGTGCTGCCAGGTGAAGCGGTTGCGAAGCAACACAAAGTGGTCATCTGTACAGCGACCATGAAGATAGAGACAAGGAAGAAACCGGACAGAACCAGGAAGACAAGATGGTGGAAACTGAATGAGCAGGAGCACAGGGAAAAGTTTGTGGAGAAGGTCAGGGAAGGTATGGAAGCACAGGCAGAGAAGACGTGGGCGGAGTCCAGCAGAGTGCTGACTGAGACGGCAAAGGAGGTCCTTGGCGTGACATCTGGAAAACCAGGAAAGAAGGAAGAGACATGGTGGTGGGGAGAGGAAGTCCAAGACGCAGTGAAAGAAAAGAAGGAGGCGAAGAAACAGAGAGATCTGAATAGATGTGAAGAGACAATCGAAAGGTACAAGGCGGCGAACAAAGCTGCGAAGAGAGCTGTTGCAAAAGCCAAATCGGAAGCGTACAAAGATCTATACGACAGTCTGAAGGACGACGAGGAAGGCCAAAGGAAAGCGATCCGGATTGCAAAACAGAAGAACCGAGAATCCCAAGATGTCTATCAGAGCAAGCAGATGAAAAACACAGACGGAGCGGTACTGACGGAAGAAAGCGATATCAAGGAAAGATGGAGGTCGTATTTTGAACAACTGATAAATGTGGAGAACGAAAGAATCGACAGAACCGTGGAAGCAAGAGCAGAGACTGAGGTAGAGGAGATAAGAGAAGAGGAGGTTGTGAAGGCTCTGAGGAAGATGAACGGCAAGGCGACAGGACCGGACAACATCCCAGTGGAAGCATGGAGAGTACTGGGCCGAGCAGGCGTGAAAACACTCCTGGAAATCTTCACCGGAATTATGGAAAGTGAGAGAATGCCAGATGAGTGGAGAGACAGCACGCTAATACCGATATTCAAGAACAAGGGGGACATCCAGGAATGTGGTAACTACCGGGGCATCAAACTGATGTCACACACTCTGAAAATATGGGAAAGGATCATCGATGGAAGACTGAGGGCGATCGTGACGATTTCGGAGCAACAGTTCGGTTTCATGCCAGGCAGGTCCACGACAGACGCAATATTTGCGCTGAGACAACTGATGGAGATTGATTGATTGATTATTTAAAATTATCTGCCGCGTCAACAGCTAAGGTCATTAGCGGCGAATACCTTGTTAAACAGAAATATTAAAATGTTTAAAACTTTAAAAATCTGTCAATAGATATCTTATAAATAACAATAAACAAATTAAAAATCAAAGCATAAATATTATACTCTAAGTGTATAAAATTATTGCATAAACATTATGCATAATTAAATTTTATTAAAAATATTAGTCTCCCTAAGGAAACTAATAAGACCCTCTATGTCACAATCCTCCCCCAATACATTCTTCAGTGTATATGGGGGAGACAAGTACATACGTCTTTGGTCTGAGAATGTTGCACATCTTTCCACTACATGTGCGATTGTTAAGGGCTCTTGGCATCCCTCACAAAGTGCCTGATTTTTAGCCATCATCGGCCCATGAGTCAGTCTTGTGTGCCCGATTCTTAGCCTTGTTAATGCAACTTCCACTTTTCGGTTGGGATGGATGCTAGTCACCCAACTGCCAAGGTCATCTCTAATCTCTCGCAGTTTATTTCTGGAGATATGCCTCCATTGTTCCTTCCATTTATCGCGAAGACAACTCCTGATGCTGGGTTTCAGGTCGGTGTGTGGGAGAGGAAAACGAGCATCACAAGGCTGAGCGGCAGCTGCCTTAGCCTTCTGATCAGCTCGCTCATTCCCACTGACACCAACATGCGCTGGCACCCAACACAGAGTTATCTTTTTACGTGTTGACATCAGTGCAAGCCAATCTTGAACCTCCCTCACTACTGGATGTGATGAGTCTAAGCTCTTGATTGCTTGCAAGGCACTACGAGAGTCACAATATATCACAATAGAATGGTTCATAAGATCTCTAGTCATCTTAACTGCTGCAAGGATGGCATGTAACTCTGCAGTGAAGATCGAGGCTGCTAGAGAAAGACTGCCAGATGCAGTCTTCCTTCTGCTCACTGCTGCAAAGCCCACACCATTTTCAGATTTCGAACCATCTGTATATATTGCGCCCGATCCTTGGTACTTAGAAATGTTCTGAAGAAATTTCTCTCTGACTTCTGCTTCAGATCTCTCCCCTTTCCCAATTCCGACCAAATCCAGCTCGACTTGATTAGTCCAATGGGGGGAATTGGGGAATTCCAACAGCCAGAACCTTAGTGAGACTTAAATTAAGTTCTTCTACAAGATTCCTCATTCTCCTACCATAGGATCGGCATCCTCAAGGGGTTGAAAACCAATCTGGATGTAGGAGATCCCGGAATCCTTTGTAGTCTCGTATAGTAAATCAGGTTCATGTAGTCCCGGTGTAATGAAAGAGGTGGTTCTCCACTCTCAACATACAGGGACTCCACAGGTGAAGACCTGAAAGCCCCAGTACAGATTCTGAGAGCTTCATTATGAACCGAGTCCAACATCCGGAGAACAGTGGGAGTTGCAGATGAATAAGCTTCACATCCATAGTCAAGCTTACTACGAATAAGTGCTCGGTAAAGCCGTAGAAGCGTTGTGCGGTCTGCACCCCAAGATAAATGTGAAAGAACCCGCAAAATACTAAGTGCTTTTGTAGCCTTCACTTTTAACTGTTTGATGTGAGGCACCCATGTAAGTCTTGAGTCAAAAATTAGACCCAAGTACTTCACCTCTTGGACAAATTGCAGTGGGTTTGCTCCTAAATAGAGGGAAGGATGGAACTTTCCTCGTTTGTGGAAATGTACAGCCATGGTCTTGCTTTGAGAAAATTTGAACCCATGATATGTTGCCCACTGTACAACCTGATTTATTGCAGTCTGCATGCGTCCTTGCACATCCTGTAAGCTTCCTCCTGAGGAGTACAGTGTAAAGTCATCCACATACAGATTACATGAGACAGCACTTGGAACAACCTTTATAATGTCATTTATAGCAATGGCAAACAGGGTCACACTTAAGACACTCCCTTGTGGGACCCCTTCCAGCTGGTCTTCCAGGTTAGAGAAACTGTTTCCCACCCGAACTCTAAATTTCCTGTTAGCAAGGAAGCTTTGTATGAAGGTAGGTAATGCTCCTCTTAAACCAATGTCATACAGCTTCATGAGTATGCCATGCTTCCAAGTAGTATCATAAGCCTTTTCAAGGTCAAAGAAGACTGCTAACATGTGACGTCGCTGTGCAAAGGAATTCTGTATAGCAGTTTCCATCCTCACAAGTGCATCTGTGGTCGATCTCAATTTTCTAAAGCCATATTGATATGGGGTCAGCATGTTTTCTTTTCCAGCAGCCATGTCAACCTAATTTACCATTTTCTCCATCAGCTTGCAGATGCAGCTGGTGAGAGAAATTGGTCTGTAATTTCCTGGTGTGGAGGTATCTTTGCCAGGTTTAGGAACAGGAATGATTATAGCCTCTTTCCATGTGGATGGCACTGTGCCCTCCCTATAGATCCTATTGAACAAGTCCAACAGGAACTTCTGGGAACTCTCTGGTAAGTGAGATATCATTTGATATGGAATATCGTCACTTCCTGGGGCAGTCTTACGGCAGAGCTGCAAAGCAGAGTCCATCTCCTTGCGCAAAAATGGCAAGTTGTATGGAAGTTCTGCTGCATTCCTACTGAAGAACGACACTGGGTGTTGTTCCTGTTCAGCACGAAGAGTGGAGAATCGAGCAGTGTAAGATGCTCCAGAGGAGATCTCTGCCATGGATTTAGCTAGCTCATTAGCAATATCTTTTTTGTCTGTGATGATTATGCCATCTATCTTCAGAGCAGGTTGTGATATGGATGTGCTCTTTCCAGCAATCTTACGCACCTTGTCCCACACCTATGCTAAGGGGGTCCCAGAGTTAATCGAGGACACATACTGTCTCCACGACGTCCGTCTAGACTCCTTTAGCACTCGCCTGGCCTTGGCTCGGGTCTTTTTGTAACTGAACTTAATGCAGCTTTCCTTGCTCTGACAGCTTGTTGGCATTTATCAGACCACCATGGTACTGGAGGTCGACGGTACTGTCCGCTACTTTTGGGAATGGATGCTTCTGCTGCAAGGTGAATTCGTGATGTGAAGTGATTAACAGCATCTTGAACACACTGGAAATCATTAACAGATCCTTGCAATACTGCAGTTGATCTAAAAAGATTCCAGTCTGCATGTTCAAGTCGCCATCTCTGCACTCCATTGACTGGAATACCATTCACCTCCTCCAAAATTATTGGAAAATGGTCGCTTCCATGTAAGTCTTCCATGACCTGCCAAGTGAAGTTCAACTGTGAATCAGGTGAACCTATTGATAGGTCTATATTGGAGAATGTCCCAGTTTGAACTTGGAAATGTGTGGGAGTGTCACTGTTCAGTAAAACTGCATCTGCTCTTAAGAACAAGGACTCCAAGGCCCTTCCTCGAGGGTTGCACAAAGTGTCTCCCCAGAGGTGATGCCGACCATTGAAATCTCCCAAGAGTAGAAATGGATGTGGCAACTGCCCAAGTAGATCTTCCAAATCATTTTTGTTGAGATTATGTGGAGGAAGGTAGATGGATGCAACGTGTAAGGTCGTGTCAAGCCTATTCTCACAGCCTTCACCTGCAGTGTTGTCTGCAGGTGGATGGCCTGGAAGGGAATATCTTGACATACCATTACTGCTACTCCTCCATGAGGTCCATTGTCAAAGGTTCCATAATGGCTTGAACTTGAAATCCTCTCAGGAAAATGGGACGATTTTCCCTGGTCATAATCTCTTGTAGGCATACACAAACTGGGTTCCATGAAGCTATCAGATGTTGCAGTTCTTCCCATTTTGCATGAATTCCTTGACAGTTCCATTGGATTAGGGTATCCAGTTCTTTAGATTATTTCTTCATAAGGTGTTTGGCAGCACCTGTGGTCAAGGTTTGCCTCACACCTTTAGGCTGTCCCTTTCCAGGATCCTGGGAGTACCTTTTTAATGGTTGTTTACCTGTGGAACTAGTTTCCACAGGTTTCCCTTGGACAGGTTCAGGATTTCTTTGCCTAGGCAAAGGACGGGCCTGAGCCTTTACTTCAGGAGCATTCTGACTAGCAGCAGATGCTCCTGTGGATGTGGTGGCAGCTGGAGCTGTCACCGTTGAGGCCTCTGGAGCCTTGCCTGATGGCTCCAAAGACCTTACTTTGGGAGGAGGAGTCTCCTCAATAGACCCCTCACTCCTACTCCGTTTCTGGTGGAACAACTCACCAGAGGCAGTGTCAGCAATTTGGGACTGAGGTTTAGAGGAAATGGCAGAGTGTGTGTTGTAAGAAGCATTGGAGGGCAAGGGTTGGTGGGAAGGAGGATGGGCTAGAACCGAAGCAAAGGACCTACCTGGCTGTGCAAACAGCATACGGGCACGTCGCTTTGCCTCTGGAAAACTAACTTTCTCCTTGCTCCTTATTACCAATACTTCCTTTTCAAATTTGTACCTTTTACATTGCTTTGAAGAAGCTTCATGAGCTTCTTTGCAGTGGTAACAGCATATTGGACCTGGACAGTTGTCATCTCCTTGATGACCTGTTGTACCACACTTTACACATACTCTTGGTTGTCCATTTTCTTTAAAACGGCAAGAGTTGGCTCCATGCCCATAACCTTGGCAGTGGAAGCACCGCATAGGGTTGGGCACATATGGCTTTACCTTGAGGTGGTACCATGCTAACTTAACCGATTCTGGAAGGACTAATGTGTTAAAAGTTAGAAGAAGAGCTGGTGTCGACTGTTCCAAACCATCAACTTTCTTCCTAAAACGTTTTACTGCCACTGCATTAAAATTCTCTAGTTCCTCTAACAGTTTCTCCTCAGAATACCTCATCAGGTCTCGGGAAAAGACAATTCCCTTACACTGATTGAGGGTTTTGTGAGGAGAGCATGAAACTTGAGCCCCAGGAATGTTACATATTGCACGCAGACGGTCACTCTCGTCTGGTGACGAAACCTCAACTATCAGGCTACCATCTCGCTGTGGGGTGATACGAGGATCACGTTGACATACTTCAACTATTTTCCGATGAACCTCAAAGATGTCAAGATCCATGATTGATACACCATCAATGGTCTTCACTACCAGGTACTTACTATATGAAATGCTTTCATATTTACCAGGTAAGATCTCCTTAGTGGATTGAGGAGAACTTTTCCCCTTCTTACCTGGTTTGGGAGCCCGGGAACCATTACGATTCCCATTCTTGCCCTTTGGAAGCTGAAAAGGTTCCAGAGTGACAACGTGTGATTTTCCAGAGAGAATGGTCGAGGGATTGCGCAGGTCGTCAGGGAGAGAGCTAGATCTTTGTAAATTTGTAGTACTCATACAAATTTGAATTCTTCATTTCCTCACCCCCCCACCCACCATGGAGTCCAACGAGGGGAAGCTATAGTTGGGTTCAAAATCTCCCAACAGCCACAGGGTAATGAGGAAATATACGCAGCCACTATCACAGTACTGATGGCAGTCGCGGGACCTATGCGCTACCGACTGAATAGTGCCTGCTTGACCCTAGCCATATTTGACCAGCTGATTGACTTGACCGGGCCTTGATCAAGCCACCCGTCTAACCAGAATAAAGGACCAAAGAGGTGTGTTGCTAGCTGCAGGGCGCAGCGTGCAGCATCGCTCAACCTCCAGGACTCCTGTCTCCTGGTAATACGGGATGCCACGCACGGCAAACACACGTGGGAGAGTTCTCCCTAGTCCAAGATGGAATGAACCAGGGGTGGGTACACCATCCCCTCTCATAGGCCTTGGTGCACCAGGAAGCCATTTTGTCTCATCCCTCACTGGTGACCCCTCCAGTATGGGTAGCCCTCTGGTCCGGCTCACCAGATCATTGGGACCTCAAGCCCCCCCACCGCGGCAAGGCGGCTTCCGTTAGGGGGGTACTGATGGAGAAATACAGAGAGGGTCAAAGGGAGCTGCACAGTGTCTTCATTGACCTGGAAAAGGCGTACGATAGAGTACCTAGATCGGAGGTGTGGAACTGCTTGAGGCTGAAAGAGGTGGACGAGAAGTATGTCAGGATAATCCAAGACACGTACGAAGGCACGACAACGAAGGTGAAGTCCATAGTGGGAACCACGGACAGTTTCCAAGTCAAAGTGGGATTGCACCAGGGATCCGCACTTAGCCCTTTCCTCTTTGCATTGGTCATAGACTGCCTGACGGTAGCAGTGCAGAGGACAGCACCATGGGATCTGATGTACGCAGACGATGTAGCACTCAATGGAGAGACGAATGAGGAGGTGGAAGAGAGGTTGGAACAGTGGAGAAAGGCAATGGAAGAGCGAGGCATGAAGGTTAGCAGACAGAAGACCGAGTACCTCTGCATGGGCGAACAAGAGCCAGAGAGAGAAGTGAGGATGCAGGGAGCGAAGCTAAACCGAGTCCAAGAATTCAAGTACCTGGGCTCCACAGTGCAGTGTGACGGAGGGTCGGATAAGGAAGTAGGGAAGAGGATCCAGGCGGGTTGGAACGCATGGAGGAAGATTACTGGAGTACTCTGTGACAGGAAGGCACCACCAAAGTTGAAGGGCAGACTCCACAAGACCATGGTCAGGCCGGCAATGTTATACGGAATGGAAGCAGTGGCGGTGACGAAAGGCCAGGAGGCAAAGATGAAGGTGGCAGAAATGAGGATGCTAAGGATCGCGCTGGGGAAGACGAGGCTGGATAAAATCCGCAACACAACGATCAGAGAGACCATTGGAGTAGGAGAGCTCGGGGAGAAGCTGAGGGAGTGCAGACTCAGGTGGCTGGGACACGTGACAAGGAGAGAGGACGAGTACGTGGGCAAGAGGGTGAGGAGACTGGTGGTTAGGAGAAGAAAGAGGGGAAGACCGAAGAGGAGATGGGAGGATTGCATCAAGGAGGACATGGAGACGGCGGGAGTGACGGAGGGGGAGGCCCTGGATAGGGCAGAGTGGAGGAGGAAGATCCGCACCGCGACCCCAGTTGAACTGGGACAAAAGCCTGTAGAAGAAGAAGAATTGTGCAAATATCCCTATCATAGGTGCGATTTTTCTACATTATCGTCATGATTTTATTCCTAGCCAATGTGAGGCTTAGATTTCTATATCCAAGAAAGATTTGATTTACAAACATGGTTTTGGTGTATATCTCTGTTAATCAGTGTATATTCTAGATTGTTTAGTAAAATATGTCGTTTCATAGTCACGCTATGAACCCTAAAATCAAGATTTTGTCATGATTATTATAATTATCTACATTTATCCATCGACTTATTCTTACCTTTATCTACATTTTTCTATCGACCTAGATCTATCCATGGACATGTCTTTATCTATATCTACATCGATATATCAAATTTAAAATACTTAATTTTCAAAAATGTGAAAGTGGCAGGGCCAGTCTTGCCAGCATCTGTGCATGAATATACTGATATAATAAAAACAAACAAACAAACAAACAAACACTATTTACTACCAAACATGATAGTAAAAACAAGGGAATAATTGGGGTCACAAAATGAGGAATCAATACCTTATGTATATATCTTATTTATAGCAACACAATAATATTAGTGAATTCGAGTTCCTAAACAACCTCAAATCTAAGTTGAAATGCACTCGGGGAACCTTCACAAAGTTCCCAGAAGAGTATAATCATGTCTGTGCAAATGTATCGTTGTGCATTCTTAGGTGAAAATGTCTCTGCTTACGATTTTTCTACATTTTCGCCATGATTTTATCCGTAGCCAGTGTGGCACTTGGATTTCTTTTGCCACTGCCTGCGCCAGTTCCGCTTGTACTGCCTTACCCAAAGTCGCTCCAAGTCATCACAGACAATAGCCCGATTTACCTACAAAACGAAGGGCAGCGACTGGTTCCCTTGAAAGTGTATCAAGCCATTCAATAAAGAATTGATTTTTAAAAATATTTCTTTGTGTCTCCCACATCTCCCAAAAAACGATGATTAAATTTGTGTATATGCAATGCAATTTTTAAAATGTCGAAATTTATTAATAGACTAAATGAACATTATTATATAAATGTACTGATATAATAGTAATATCTAAGGTGTAACACAAAACAATTATAAGCAAATACAGAAATACTACTACACTTACTGACATCTCAAGTGAAACTAATAAGGTTATTGAAGGATGATCAAGTCTTATCATAAATATTTATATGAAGCAATACAACCAGTATACTTGGATTTCTTCTGCCACTGCCTGTGCCAGTTGTAAGTCATCACAGACAGTTCGATTTCCTTACAAAATGTAGAGCATTTTCAAAGTGTATCAATCTATCCATTCTGAATTGATTTACAAATATTTCTTTGGTATATATTTTGTTATATCTCTAAGAGACTAAGTTAATGTATTCTAGATTGTATGTTCAGCAATATATGGTGTGTTATAATAACGCTATAAACTCTAAAATCAAGATTTCGTATGATACTTTGGTTATCAAGTATTTTCTAACGTTACACGTAATAAATGCCAGAA
>NC_051396.1:7193762-7198183 GCF_015228065.2 Penaeus monodon
TCCCACCCGGTCTTTTTGCCTTTTGCTTTTCGGTGCCCAAATTTTTATGCCAACGCTGCTTCGGTTAATAAAATTCTAATATTTGATCATTTTTCTTTGGCATTTTACTCTCACTTCATTAAATTTTCTACCTAGTTATTCACTTTCATCTCTGTGCTTTTTCATCCTTTGACAAAGTATTTTTTTTTGTCTAGTCTTTCCCCCCTGAACGCTCCTCCATTTTTTAAATAATCTTTTATCCGCTCTTTTTGTCTTTTTCCTTATCTACCCTATTGCGTTTCTTTTTTATGTTTAATTTGTCAATTCCTGAAAGAGCAAGTGCATATCAATAATGAGTAATAGAGAAATTAAGAAAGGTTCGGGGAAAGATATTCAACCACTGGTTTGTTACACCTTGTCATTCAAGTTCTGTTAGACTAAATCACTTTGAAACATATTGCCAAATAGTAATTATAACGTCAGATTATACCGTATGTGCATCTTAAAATATTCTCCAGCCACTGATTTGAATATGCCGTGCTTATAATACATTAACAAAATACAAGAAAACACCTTGTCGGACGGTAAATCTGAGAGCACCTTTGTATGCAAATGCCCCCCAATGAAGATCTACATTACACTATAGATATTCAGTCTAGAACAGAAATAATCTTCGAATATCTTTTACAGTTATATATATCATATAAAGGATATTTTCAGTACTAATTCCAAGTTACAACGAATCGCCATCATCAATGACGAGTTCCTTTAGGATTACACTTTCTGCAGGACTGCCATACCCGGAATCGTTCCAAGTCATTATGGCAACAGCCAGAATCTACCTTTAGAACAAATACTAATTCCAGTCAAGATGTTTCGTTTCTTCAGTGATGTTAATAAATATTTTTACATGTATATCCCTGATTCCAACAGTATAATTGAGAAAAAAAAATAAAATATATGTAAATACATAATATATATATATATATATATATAATATATATAATATATATATATAAAGATATATTATAATAATATAACATATATTATATATCATATAAATTTTATATTTTATATAAAAATATATATTTTAAAAATAAATATAATATATATATATATAAATATATATATATATAATATATATATATATATATTGTTATATATATATATATCTTTATATCTGTATATGTATATATATATTTATATATATATATATATATATATATATATATATGTATGTATATACATATATATATTTTTTTTTCTCAATTATACAGTTGGAATCAGGGATAATACATGTAAAAATATTTATTAACATTCAATGAAGAAACGAAACATCTTGACTGGAATTAGTAGGTGGTCCTTAAGGTAGATCTGGCTGTTGCCAGAGATGACTTGGAACGATTCCGGGTATGGCAGTCCATGTGGAAAGTGTAAATCCTAAAGGAACTCGTCATTGATGATGGCGATTCGTTGTAACTTGGAATTAGTACTGAAAATATCCTTGATATGAATATATATAACTGTAAAAGATATTCGAAGATTATTTCTGTTCTAGACTGAATATCTATAGTGTAATGTAGATCTTCATTTGAGGGCATTTGCATACAAAGGTGCTCTCAGATTTACCGTCCGACAAGGTGTTTCTTGTATTTTGTTAATGTATTATAAGCATCGGCATATTCAAATCAGTGGCTGGAGAATATTTTAAGATGCACATGACGGTATAATCTGACGTTATAATTACTATTTGGCAATATGTTTCAAAGTGATTTAGTCTAACAGAACTTGAATGACAAGGTGTAACAGAAACCAGTGGTTGAATATCTTCCACGAACCTTTCTTCAATTTCTCTATTACTCATTATTGATATGCACTTGCTCTTTCAGGAATTGACAAATTATACATAAAAAAGAACGCAATAGGGTAGATAAGGAAAGAGACAAAAAGAGCGGATAAAAGATTATTTAAAAAATGGAGGAGCGTTCAGGTGGGAAAGACTAGACAAGAAAAAATACGTTTGATCAAAGGATGAAAGAGCACAGAGATGAAAGTGAATAACTAGGTAGAAAATGAATGAAAGTGAGAGTAGAAATGCCAAAAGAAAAAATGATCAAATATTTAGAATTTTAGTTAACTCAGGAAGCAGCGTTGGCAATAAAAATTGGACACACGAAAAGCAAAAGCAAAAAGACGGGTCGGGATTGAAGAGTTGTGAACAAGTAATCGCAAGTTAAAGAAAAAGAAAAAGAAAAAAGTTGTATTAACGAAAGGAAGAGTCTGGAAGACTGATAAGTATGACAGATAACTTAAAGGAGATTCTCGATCTTTCGCAGCCGAAGTTTCCAAGATGAAAGGAAAAGGGCAGCCCACCTTGAGGATACATAAGACCCAGGACCAGTGGTAAAGAAGGGAAAGATGTGGACAGGGAACAAGCACAAAAAAATATGAAGACGGATAGAAGAATCTTGCAGAAAGTTTTCCATATTATAGAAAGTGTTTCTACGATCGGAGATGAAGATATTTATAATATTTTTTTTTTTCAAACTGACAACGTCTGTGTACCTACCCCCTTAATTCTTTGAAAAGAGTTTTCGCGTTAATAAACTATAATCCAAATTATTTGTTTATACAGAGTTTATTTAATTAAGGAGTAGCAAATGCTTTCATATAACATATAATTAAATTTCACTTCCTCTAGTCTCCTGTAATCCATCTAGCGTTTTGTATCGATAATTAATATTGTTGCAATGGATTGTAAAATGGGTGAAAAAATAAAGTGTATTTCAGTATTGATTGGATAACGTGATATACTTTGTGTAAAATTACTGTTTCCTGTTGATTAATTTTAAAGGCATATCGAGCTGTAATGTGATGTAGTTTAACTTTTCGGAATAAAAAGGAATGACACAGGTTGCAGTAGAACTAATCTTGAAGTCAATCTCATCAAAGAAAACAACAATCGTGAAATATCACAGGGCAACCACTTTTACTTAACACCACATTTGCGTTCATCTTATTCCTACTCACACTGGCAAGAACACAGAGAAGTGAACTTGAATTTTAGCCATTTTGATCTAAAGTAGATGTATTTGCAGTAACTGTACAACTCTACTTCGGTATCTGGGTATAAACATATATATATATATATATATATATATATATATATATATATATATATATATATATATATATATATATATATATAATGTGTGAAAAACAGGTAAGGAAAATTAAATCAATGTTCCAGTTTATCCCCGGAAACAGGAATGACGTCACTGATCGGTCACTCTTGGCCTTGACCAAAAGGAAAATAATCCTGGATAAATTATTGAGCTTCTCGTCGATATACGAAAGTTTCATGATGTTATTTGCTTTTTAGCTTCGGCCTCAATTAACAAATTAACAAATGGCTATTTACTCTCATAGCCCATTAGTGATTTCTTTTAACCTTAAAAATTAAGCATATTTTATATATACAAGTGCACAAACTTTATTCCAGATTACATTATCATATCAATTGAATGTTTAAGAACATAAAATCAGTTGATGTATGATCCCCCAAAATCCATATCATTGATTGAATAACATGGTACGTATTGAGGGATGGCTGTGCAGATGGATGGGGGAACCAGAGTGAATTTGTAACACCAGGTTTAATTTTTATTTTAAATTGGAACATGATGGCACTTGACACCGTGACGTGACAGCGGGACACATTATCTAATAAGAGCATTGACGAATAAATAAACTTTGGCGAATATGTTCCTAAAATATGTATAGATAATATAAGCAAACATCAGATCACGCCTGGAAAACAGGTTGGAATAGAGGATGCACGAAATCCTGCAATACAGAAAATCACTGCAAGTGGCACGTACAGTGAAAAAGATACAAGAGCAGTTTTTTTCTGTTCACAAAGATTTATGCTCTAGAAAATTTTATGGGGCATCTCGATCCCCAGTTCTTGCAATCGCGACTTTTTCTCTTAAAGTTTCCATTTTCTCCGATCTTCGCTGCAATATCGTAAGATCAATTCATTTTGCCTATCTCTTTTCAGTCTTCAAGATCCCCTTCGCCTCCACCTTCCTTCGTCAAATACTATTGTTTATATAATTGAGCGAAATTTCTCAACCTCTTTCCTGTTTAACTTCCTTTATAATATAAATTGATCCATCCCAAAGCTCTTACATTTCTTTACTCATCCTGGACGATAGCACAATAGCAGACCAAAGTGATGAAAAGTAAAATCAAAGTGAAAGGAAAAAAGGGAAAGGGAAAAGAATCGGAGAAAGTTCGTTCAAAAGTAAAATGGCGGTTGTTAGGGTTGGCGTAGATTCAGTGATGTGAACAAAGTGATCGACGTTGAATGAGAAAGAAAAGTTGGGTCAGCGGAGTTGGAGAGGGACGAGGAGACTGATAAGAGAGACCGAGAAAAAATT
>NC_051396.1:7198283-7204190 GCF_015228065.2 Penaeus monodon
GGGGGTTTTTCCCTGCTTTTCACAAATATGTATATTTCTCTTTCCCTCTCTACCTACCTGACTGAGCATTGAATTGCACCCTCGAGAGTGTAGAACTCTAATATATATTACTATTGATATATTTTCATATTCAAATAATTTTGAAATTACACCCATCAATAAATAGAAGTATAACTAATTTGAAATCGTCTGCACTGCCCTAGACCCCGCGGTCCTTTCTTAATGTACCCTTAGGAAACATTCTCCGAGTTCCCCTTAGAAAAATATATAGTGAGGGTAGAACAAATATCTTCAGCTTTAACGCAACTACACTCTTGATTGACAATGGCACTGTTACGGTTCATCACTTCCCTTTTCATTTTGAGTTTGATAAGTTTCGCTGCAGGCTTTGTTCTGCCTTTGCCTGCACCATTCCCGCTTGTTCTGCCATACCCGAAATCATTCCAGATCATCACGGACAACAGCCCGATCCACCTTCAAACTGCTTCAGCACAGCCGATGGCTCCAATAACTTTGTATCATTCCATTCAATAAACTCTGATATCTTCTTTGTAATATTATTTTGCTTGAGACCCGAGATGTGTGATTATGTTATCAAGATGTAAAATCCGCCTTTTCTCTTCTGCCACGTATCACTAACGCCATAAAATACAGGAATTCCTTACGGACGAGATGTGCAGACATCTTACGGTACATCGCAAAGCTGGTAACAAATGTCGACAGAAGGGCGTTAAAATTCGCTGGGCATCATAATAGACATTGGAAAATATGACCATAAATGTTTCAACGTTAACAGTGATAAAAGCCCATGGCAGTCATACTGTTTACTATTCCCACTCTTTCTGTTTGCCTTCGTTATTCATCTTCAACGAGTGAACTTAATCTCAGCTTCATAGAATCAAGTGGCTTCTTTTATTCATGTCATTTTGTTTACTCTTTGTACTAAACTGGGAAAAATGCATAAAGATATGTGTATTTGAATGTCACTGACTTTACAAAAGTCTTCGGTACTGTTAATTTTGGATAAAAGGTCTAACATGAACGTATTTTTAAAGGAAAACACAAATAAATGTGTATGTATATAAACATGCTTTCATATTCAAATACGAAACCTTTACCTATTAACATATTCTAAAATTGATTCATCACCTTTTCCGTTACACTTTTTAGTTTGATAATTTTGACTGTAGGGTTTATTTTGAATCTACCCGGAGTTTAAGATTTTGAGTTGTCCCGACGATCGCGTGTTAGTTGTATATTTACATGAAGAATTGGGCGTAGTTTTACATTCATTTGGCTATAAGAATCTATATATACCAATGCCTATTTGACGTCCATCTACTATTTCGACATATTTGTGTTTACTTCACATATACTTTCTTGTTCGGGTTGTTCTCCATGTTCCCCACTAGCAAATCCGATTGTTTTGTTAGTAATATGCAAATAAATATGTCTCTACATACATTTACAAGCACAACCATACCCATGCATGCCATACCATACATACGTAGCCATTATTGCATACTCTTGTATTTTGTTATCGTATACTGAAAAGCTGCTGCTAAAATGCATATTTTTTTCTCTTAAATTTTGAAATGCAGAAACATAGACACAAACTTCAACAGTGGAAGTGTATTACATTCGCTGAATTTCAAGGATGCGTAGAACAGGAAAGGGAAATGTACAGAGGAGGAGAAGCAACATCTGTGTTTCCCTCAGGCTTTCAATATATATGTATGTGTGTACACACATACATATGTATATACATACATATATATATTCATATGCATATATATATATATATATATATATATATAGATATATATATATATATATATATATATATATATATATATATATGTGTGTGTGTGTGTGTGTGTGTGTGTGTGTGTGTGTGTGTGTGTGTGTGTGTGTGTTTGTGTGTGTGTGTGTGTGTGTGTTTGTGTGTGTGTGTGTGTGTGTGAATTTCCCTCAGGCTTTCACAATATACATGTGTGTATGTGTGTTAGTGTGTGTGTGTGTGAGAGAGAGAGCGTATGCGTATTTCCCTCAGGCTTTCACAATATGTATGTTTATTTCTCTTTCCCTCTCTACGTAACTGAGCGACTGAATTGCACCCTCGAAGAGTGTAGAACTCTAATATATATTACTATTTATATATATTCATATTCAAATAATTTTGAAATTACACCCATCAATAAATAGAAGTATAACTAATTTGAAATCGTCTGCACTACCCTAGACCCCGGGCCCTTTCTTAATGGACCCTCAGGAAACATTCTCCGAGTTCCTCTTAGAACAATATATAGTGAGGGTACATCAAATATTGTAGTTGCTTTAACGCAACTACACTCTTGACTGATAATGGCACTGTTACGGTTCATCACTTTCCTTTTCATTTTGAGTTTGATAAGTTTCACTGCAGGCTTTGTTCTGCCTCTGCCCGCACCATTCCCGCTTGTTCTGCCATACCCGACATCATTCCAGATCATCACGGACAACAGCCCGATCCACCTTCATACTCCTTCAGCACAACCAGTGGCCCCAGTCACTTTGTATCATTCCATTCAATAAGATGTGCAGACATCGCAAAGCTGGAAACAAATGTCGACAGAAGGGCGTTAAAATTTGCTGGACATCATAATAGACATTGGAAAATATGACCATAAATGTTTCGACGTTAACAGTGATAAAAGCCCATGGCAGTCATACTGTTTACTATTCCCACTCTTTCTGTTTGCCTTCGTTATTCATCTTCAACGAGTGAACTTAATCTCAGCTTCATAGAATCAAGTGGCTTCTTTTATTCATGTCATTTTGTTTACTCTTGTAATAAACTGGGAAAAATGCATAAAGATATGTGTATTTGAATGTCAATGACTTTACAAAAGTCTTCGGTACTGTTAATTTTGGATAAAAGGTCTAACATGAACGTATTTTTAAAGGAAAACACAAATAAATGTGTATGTATATAAACATGCTTTCATATTCAAATACGAACCTTTACCTATTAACGTATTCTAAAATTGATTCATCAACTTTTCCGTTACGCTTTTTAGTTTGATAATTTTGACTGTAGGGTTTATTTTGAATCTACCCGGAGTTTAAGATTTTGAGTTGTCCATACGATCGCGTGTTAGTTGTATATTTACATGAAGAATTGGGCGTAGTTTTACATTCATTTGGCTATAAGAATCTATATATACCAATGCCTATTTGACGTCCATCTACTATTTCGACATATATTTGTGTTTACTTCACATATACTTTCTTGTTCGGGTTGTTCTCCATGTTCCCCACTAGCAAATTCGATTGTTTTGTTAGTAATATGCAAATACAAATATGTCTCTACATACATTTACATGCACAACCATACCCATACATGCCATACCATACATACGTAGCCATTATTGCATACTCTTGTATTTTGTTATCGTATACTGAAAAGCTGCTACTAAAATGCATATTTTTTTTCTCTTAAATTTTGAAATGCAGAAACATAGACACAAACTTCAACAGTGGAAGTGTATTACATTCGCTGAATTTCAAGGATGCGTAGAACAAGAAAGGGAAATGTACAGAGGAGGAGAAGCAACATCTGTGTTTCCCTCAGGCTTTCAATATATATGTATGTGTATACACACATACATATGTATATACACACATATATATATATACATATATATATATATATATATATATATTCATATATATATATATATATATATATATATAGATATATATATATATATATATATATATATATATAGATATAGATATATATATATATATATATATATATATATATATATATATATATATATATATATGTGTGTGTTTGTGTGTGTGTGTGTTTGTGTGTGTGTGTGTGTGTTTGTGTGTGTGTGTGTGTGTTTGTGTGTGTGTGTGAATTTCCCGCAGGCTTTCACAATATACATGTGTGTATGTGTGTTGTGTGTGTGTGTGTGAGAGAGCGTATGCGTATTTCCCTCAGGCTATCACAATATGTATGTTTATTTCTCTTTCCCTCTCTACGTAACTGAGCGACTGAATTGCACCCTCGAAGAGTGTAGAACTCTAATATATATTACTATTGATATATTTTCATATTCAAATAATTTTGAAATTACACCCATCAATAAATAGAAGTATAACTAATTTGAAATCGTCTGCACTACACTAGACCCCGCGGCCCTTTCTTAATGGACCCTCAGGAAACATTCTCCGAGTTCCTCTTAGAACAATATATAGTGAGGGTACATCAAATATTGTAGTTGCTTTAACGCAACTACACTCTTGACTGATAATGGCACTGTTACGGTTCATCACTTTCCTTTTCATTTTGAGTTTGATAAGTTTCACTGCAGGCTTTGTTCTGCCTCTGCCCGCACCATTCCCGCTTGTTCTGCCATACCCGACATCATTCCAGATCATCACGGACAACAGCCCGATCCACCTTC
This sequence comes from Penaeus monodon, assembly GCF_015228065.2. Classification (NCBI taxonomy): domain Eukaryota; kingdom Metazoa; phylum Arthropoda; class Malacostraca; order Decapoda; family Penaeidae; genus Penaeus; species Penaeus monodon. Next base: position 7,202,744 of record NC_051396.1, read on the forward strand.
AAACTCCTTCAGCACAACCAGTGGCCCCAGTCACTTTGTATCATTCCATTCAATAAACTCTGATATCTTCCTTTGTAATATTATTTTGCTTGAGACCCGAGATGTATGATTATGTAATCAAGATGTAAAATCCACTTTTTCTCGAGCCTCTTAGATTGAATAATATGATTATGTACAGATTCACGAAGCAGAATATTTATATATTGCAAAGCTTCAAGCTAGAGCAGAGGGAAAGGCGTCTAAATTTGCTGGACATCATAATAGTTATTGGAAAATATGACTATAAATTGTCCGACATAATTAGCAGTGGACATAATTAACAGTGGTAAATACCTTTAAAAATGCCCATGGCAATCGTACCTTCTACTGTTCCCTCTCCTATCTGGAGAAGTTTTTGCCTTCGTTATTCAGCTTCAAGAGAGAACTTAATCTCGGTTTCGTAGAATGTGTGGCTGCTTTTATCCATGACTTTTTTGTTAACCCTTTTAAGTGTAATAAAAGTATGAAATAATGAATGAAAATATTTGCATTTGGATGTCACTTACTTTACAAGTTTTCGATATTATTAATGTTGGATAAAAGGTCTAATATAACCGTATCTTAAAAGCAAAATACAAAGAAATTTTCAAATCTAGATGCGAAATCCATATTAGTGTAAACATATTTTCATATTCAAATACAAACCAATACCTATTAACATATGTTCTACATACAATTCGTCACCATTTTCTTTATAATATTTAGTTTGATGATTTAGACTGTAGGCTTTGTTCTACCTCTATCCCATAGAGGCAGCACAACCCACAATGCATAGTATTAACATGGAAGAGTGTTTTAACATTTACACACACACACATACACACACAAACACACACACACACACACACACACACACACACACACACACAATATATATATACATATATGTATATGTATATATATATGTGTGTGTGTGTGTGTGTGTGTGTGTGTGTGTGTGTGTGTTTGTGTGTGTATGTGTGTGTGTAAATGTTAAAACACTCTTCCATGTTAATACTATGCATTGTGGGTTGTGCTGCCTCTATGGGATAGAGGTAGAACAAAGCCTACAGTCTAAATCATCAAACTAAATATTATAAAGAAAATGGTGACGAATTGTATGTAGAACATATGTTAATAGGTATTGGTTTGTATTTGAATATGAAAATATGTTTACACTAATATGGATTTCGCATCTAGATTTGAAAATTTCTTTGTGTTTTGCTTTTAATATACGGTCATATTAGACCTTTTATCCAACATTAATAATATCGAAAACTTGTAAAGTAAGTGACATCCAAATGCAAATATTTTCATTCATTATTTCATACTTTATTACACTTAAAGGTTAACAAAAAAGTCTGGATAAAAGCAGCCACACATTCTACGAAACCGAGATAGTCCTCAAGTGATAAAAGCAAAATTCTCC
>NC_051396.1:7228637-7231137 GCF_015228065.2 Penaeus monodon
GTGATTACAAATCAAGTTATCCATCAAATTCAGAATATTATTCCCTTTTCATTTCTGTGATAATCTTATATCTATTAATTTCATATTGATATAACTATGAATCATTCAACAAAATCTAAATAAAAACCTCAACAATTTAAGTCGAACATTCCAAGAACATTAAAACTCTCTATATGTATCACTTCCCCACAATCCAATAATACTATAATTTCTATCACAGTTAAATAATTCATCAAGGGATATATATATATATATATATATGTGTGTATATATATATATATATATATATATATATATATATATATATATATATATATATATATATAAATTATTATATATATATATATATATATATATATATATATATATAATAATATATATATATATATATTATATATACTAATATATATATCTGTCAATATATATTATATATATATATATATATATATATATATATATATATATATATATATATATATATATATATATATATATTCATCACATTATATTTTTCCTTGTGCTGTTTCTATGGTTATCAAATGCAAGGTTTTCTAGAACATAAAATCGCAACTGCCTAAATTCATACCTCCAGAATTAGGATTATGATCTACGAGAATAATGCTTGGAAATGCTCGAAATGTCGATAGAGGGGTGGCAGATATCCCTGGATATATTATATACAAGAAAGATGCTACCATAATTTGCCCTACACCATTAACAGTGATATTTAACTGCGAGAACACATATGGCAATCGTGGCTTCTATTCTTCCCTCTCCTCCTTACGTGACCACAAAAGGTATTTTCCTTTGTAATTCATCTGCAACGAGGGATCGTCATCTCATCTTCGCAGGATGCAGTTCCTCACCTTTTTAAATGTTTACAATACTTTAATACGGATGCGTAAGAGAAACTATGAAAACAGAAAGATGAAAGGCATTGCATTTGATGTTGCTATCAGCCTTGCTCAGTTAAATCTCTCTTAATGAAGAGTTGCATTTATTCAATCAGTCTTTTCTTATTGCATATATATATATATATATATATATATATATATATATATATATATATATATATATATATATATATATATATATATATATATATATATATATATATATGCGGAAAATATACTCGTAGAATGAAAAATCTCTCAATGTCGATATCACCATAAATACATTTCCATTTTTGAATATCTATTTTTTATGTCTTTCTGTCTGTCTGTCTGTCTCATCCTCCGCCCCTAAGACGATCCTCATAATGGTCCTCTTCTAATGAATGAAAAGCATATTACTAATGAAAAATTGTGTACCCCTGATCACTTTTGACAATGACTGCAAATGCTTTTTTTTCAACTGAAATGGCTAAAGTAAATTTGTATATGGACATATTCTTTTTCTTTTCTCTTTCCGGTGAATTATAACAAAAAGCGAACAACATGTCTTGACTGAAGGGAACAAGCAGAGTTCAGCATTTTAGTAAATATACTTTATACTTTGAAATGCACATTATTCTCGGAAATACATTGTTTTTGGTGATACAAAGAACTAAAGAGCTGGAGTGCATGGCGGCATTTATTGAATGGAGAGATATAATTCGACTGGAAGCAATTGTTTTGCTGTAGGACTTTGAAGTTAAATCGGGCTGCTTCCTTGATGACCTGGAACGATTCGCCATAACAAACGGGAAGGGCGAGGGAGGGGTAAAACATAAAGTCATTTTTTGTGACATTTTCTCAGCTGGTATCGTATTTTGTCGTAATCCTGTTTGGTCTGACATGACCATATATTGTTTTTGGAGGAACTCGGAAAATGTGTCCAAGAAGTACATATAAAATGGAACTTGGGATAGACTGTTCCTTTTTCACAGTTGGAACAATGATGATTACAGTTTTACAATTGTTGTAAGGTTATAAAGAAGTTGCATACAGAGAAATTCACTTTTTTATCTGGAATAGAGGTTAATGGACAATGTATCATAATTCATTAAACTTGGATATGGATCTGACCTCTTCGACTGAATATTTCCGTTGCTTATTCTTATTGCAGAATTTTACTCTCGATATATACTCATATTAGATAGTTCATCCATAATTAACAGTATCGAAGACTTGCAGATATTTAATTTATTCATTAAAAAAATCTGCATCAAGCTCTTTAAATGATTAGTTTAGAAGCGGGGAAACTAGCCCAGCGAAAATTTTTTAATCAGTTTCGGTCGTAGAGATGTCTCAACCGAGGTTATATAACTGAATATTATCAGGCTTAAACATTACAGGGATAAAATAAAATGAAATGCTTTCCCTTTTTCCTTTCCTGGGCTTGATACTGTTTCAGGGGTTTCTATTACTGCAAATGGAAAACTTTTCTTGAATTTTAATGTATCAATTTCCCGATTTTTGTATTGCAATATTAGCTTATAGAAAAGGGTCTTCTCCTGGGATGAGTGAGAATCGATAATGACAGCTATCGGCCTTGAAGTCGTTCGTAAATGTGCTGTATT
>NC_051396.1:7238637-7243637 GCF_015228065.2 Penaeus monodon
CCTCGTCCTATTTTTCAGCCTGACTTTTCCTTCCTTTCAACTTGGATTACTTACTCTCCCCAGATTTTCCTTTTTTCATCCTTTTATGCTTCTTCTCTTTCTTCTTCTTCTCCTTCGTCATCTCATTTTTCTTCGAGCATTCTTCGTAATGTGAGAAACTGTTATACATTTGTCTTAAGTTTTCACCAACACTTTTTGGCTCTTCTTGGTTTAGACATCTTTGTTTATGCATACCGTTTCTATTCTATTATTTCTCTTCTCTCTCTCTTCTCTCTCTCTCTCTCTCTCTCTCTCTCTCTCTCTCTCTCTCTCTCTCTCTCTCTCTCTCTCCTTCTCTTTCTCTCCCTCTCTCCTGAACATCCCTTCGCCTCATCTCGGTCTCTGGGCGGATTTGAGAACATTTTTCGGCCGTCTGAGATTGATCGCCTTAAGACCGAGAGAAAGAACGTCGGGGATGAAGGTAAGCCACATAGAAGGGGAGAGAAAATGGAAAAGAAAACCATACGGACGCGAAAGATATCTATGCGTTAGATTTCAAGGACTCTGACGTCCAGTTTTAGGATGGTGGTATTCATTATCCACCCTCTGAAGAAAGAAAACCTTCGTGTGGCCTTGTTTTAACTTAGATACTAAGGATTTTTTTTTAATCGGGGGAAATTAAGTTGACGATTACACTAAATAGGCCTTTTAATTATAGGGATAAGATGGTTCAGTATATGTGTGGATGTGCACACACACACACACACACACACACACACACACACACACACTCACTCACACCACACAAACAACTCACACACACTCACACACACACCACACACACCACACACACACACACACACACACACACACACACACACACACACACACACACACACGACACACCACACAACACACCACACACACACACACAACACACACACATATTACACACCAACACTACTTCAAACTAATACACCTCACCACCTCCACACAAGACAAGAGAGGTCAGGACCCGCTCTTTATGATATTCAAGGCTGCTCATTCCACCCTCTACCGTTTAAGCTAATACTTCCTTCTGGGACACTTGCTACACACTGTACTATTATTGGTCACGGCCGAATTCCTCGTATTTTTGAACAGTGGCTGTGCAGTCCCTCTCTCCAACCCGCTTTACAGTAAAATAGTTTCGGTACTTCTTGTTCCGTTCATTATCTCCATGGTTCCCAAATCCCTGGTCTATGTTTTCTTCTGTCAGCTTTTTGCCGTTATACTTCAATATAATATCGGTACTTTCTTTTCTGTCTCATACTTTTTCTTTCTCAGTCGCATATCTCATATTTTCTTTCTCGCATCTTGCAGAATACATTGCTACTAATAACCTTTAGGTTAAGTTTTAGACAACCATTCGTTATAACTGTTTCTCACTTAAATCGGTGTCTTATGATTGCCATCCACAACTATCAGGATCGTTGACTTCTACGCTTTTACGTTTAGTATTATAGAAATAGATTCGATACGAAATGTACTATTGTCATGGGTGCTTAATATATATCAATATAGATCGTAACTCTATTTTTATAATTTAAATATATATGATAATAATATCAGTACGATATAGTACTAATTTTATATAATATTATATATATATATATATATATTCATATATATATATAAATAGTTATAATATATATATATATAATATATATATATATATATATATATATAATACTATAATATATATATATATATAACATATCACTAATCACTAACACAACACCACACAACACCACACACGAACACACAAAATCATAAATAATATCATAATATATATAATATATAATATCATAAATATAATATATATATATATATAATATATACAAAATATATATACATATATATCTTTTCTTTTAACGGTAGGTTCATGTCTGAGCCGCGTGGTCACAGCATAATATTAATTGTAGTTATCATTTTGTGAATGCTCTTGGTAGTGAGTACGTGTAGGGTCCCCCAGTTCCTTTCCACGAGAGTGCCGGTTTACCTTTTAGGTACACATTCTCTCTATTTTATATCCGGGCTTGGACAGCACTGATTGGGACTGGCTTGGCCACCCAGTGGCTAGGTAGGCAATCGAGGTGAAGTTCCTTTGCCCAAGGTAAACAACGTGTCCGGCTTGTGACTCGAACCTCGACTCAGATTCCGTCGTGAATTCTTGAGTTCACGAACGCTTTACCATTCGGCCACCTGCGGCCTTATAATAATATTTATATATATATCTATTATATTTATATATTAGTATATTATATATATATAATTATATATATATATATACAATATATTATATATAATATAGTATACTAAATAATATATATATACTATATATATTACCCCAATTACGTATGTATTATTGTGTATACACACACACACACACACCACACAGCCACACAGACACATATTATATAATATATATATATATAATAGATACTATATTATACTTATCTTATATATATATATGGTATATAATACATATTTAACACAATTACGTGCATACACACACTGCACACACACGACCGCGGCGCTGCAACACACACAGCACAACACACACACACACAATTATATATATATTCATATATATAATATATATATATATGTAGTATATATATATTATATATATATATATTATATATTATTATAATATATATATATTTATAATATATATATATATATATATATATATATATATATATATATATTTGGATAGATAGATAGAGTGTAAAGATATAATATACATGTAATCTGTGTGTTTGTTTGTGTGTATGTGTGTGTGTTTAAGTTATCGTAAAACTTATTATTTAGGAAATTTTTCCATGTTTCAGTAGTTCTGTTTGGGAAAATAATTTTTTTGACATCTTTATCGTCCCCTTTTGCTTTTACTGTACCCTCTCGTCCTTCTTGTGTTCAAAATTATAGTCATTTTGATTCAACTCAACTCTTCTGATAACATAGTTGAACAACATAATTATGTCACCCCTTCATCTTCTTCCTTTTTAAAAGTACGTCCCATTTTCTGTAGTCTATCTTCGTAGCTTTTATCTCTTAGAGTAGGTGCCCTTTGAACTGTAGTGATCTTCGCCCACGTACATTAATGACCCAAGGTAATCAGCCCAAGCATTTTATGGACCTTTTCGTTTATATGATCAATTGGGCTGAAGTACCTGTTTATGATTGTTCCAAGGTCTTTTTCCCCTATATGCTGTCTTTAATACTGCATCTCCAGTTGGTGTTGGTATAAAGGACGAATTTTTCTTTCTCCGAACCTGAGTACAGGGCGTTTATCGGTGTTGAATTCCATTTTCCATGTACAACTCCACATGAATAAGTTCTCGATGTCGCTTCGTAGGCATTGGCTTGAGGCCTCGTCTATTATATTTTTATGCTTTTTTCGCGTCGTCTGCAAACATGTTCAGGTAAATATCTGTTTGCTTATGTTTGACCCTAATTCATTGATGAATATAGTAAACATAATCGGCGGTAACACCAATCATTGAGGTACTCCGCTAGTTACTCGTCTCCATGTAGAGTACTTTCCTCTAATAACTGTGCTTACTTGTCTTGCATGTAGGAAGTCTTTCATCCATTCGAGGATTTGCCTTTCACTCCACCTAGGTGTTCTATGAGACACCTTATCTAATGCCTCTTTAAAGTCCAGGTATACACGGTCTACCCAACCGTCTCTTTCTGTACTAAGTCTGAAACTTTATCATAAAAACGGAAGAGATTTGCTACACATGACCTTCCTTCCTTAATATCATATTGCGTTTTTCGAACTCACTGTTTTCTAATTATCCATTCTAACAGCTTAATTATTACACTGGTTTAACGAAACTGGTATGTAATTTAGAGAGTTTTGTTTGTCGCCGCTCTTATATAAAGGTGTAACGTCGGCGTTACCAAGCTGTTGGTAGTTTTCTTGTCTCACCAAATTTTGAAATGTTATCAGTAAAGGAGTACACACTTCTTCGGCACATTCCCTTAGAACCCAGTTAGAAATCTCATCTGGTCCCCGTGCATTAGTTTTCTCTAATCTTTTAACTTTTTTTTATATTTTTAATATTCTAATTACGTTTGTACGAATATTTACCATATCAAAGTATGGGTCCTGAACAAACAGTGACTGAAATTTCTCATTAAGGATTTCACTCATATTCTCCTCCTTAGACGGTGTTATTTTCTTTGATGGTGATAATTTGATCTCTACTTTTAGTCTTACTGTTAATGCGGTTAAAAAAGAGCTTTGATTGATTTGTTTATTTATTGATTATATCCTTTTCAAAGTCTATCTTCGCCTCCCTTATAGTTCTGCTATACTAATTCCCCACTATTTTATACCTTTCATATGCTGCCTGAGATCTATGAGGTACTATTCCCAAAGGAGCTGCTTCTTTTTGCTAAGTTTCTTCAAAATCTCTTACTTCAGTTTTGAATCTTGATGCAAATTCGTCTACTTCTTTTCTTATAGGCTTCACAAAATTTTGAATATTGTATATCACTGTTCTTTTCGTCCAGGATTGGTTCCCAGTTTATGCCATCAAAAAATAATTAAGGCTTCCATAATTACCACTCATGGAGTTGCACTTCCTCTTACATCTGCATTTTTCCTAGAGGAGGACAGTGCTCCATAGAACCCATATCCTTAAATAATTTTTATGCTTTGCTAATAATAGGTCAGGCATAAACGGTCTATCTAGCTGCTTTCTTACCCTGGCATGATCCATTACATTTTTGAAAAGCCAATACTTATGACTTTTAGTAATATTGCATTCCACGAATCTGACTGTGCTCTAGGATCGAAACTATCGTAGTCAGTTTTGCTATTAGAATCCCTTGTTGTTTGGGGGCATTGGTTTCTGAAAATGGTAGCACTTCTTCGGGGTTCTTTAACGTTTCCTGATTTTTTTTTTTTTTTTGTAACATTCTTGTGCCCACACCGATATATAAGGTAGCATGTACACTGTGGTTAT
>NC_051396.1:7258637-7261137 GCF_015228065.2 Penaeus monodon
GCCATATATGTCAGCCACAAACATTTAATATCACAAAAGACGAGAGAAAACAGTACTGTATGATTATTATTATTATTATTAGTAGTAGTAGTAGTAGTAGTAGCAGTAGTAGTAGTAGTAGTAGTATAATTATTGTTGTTGTAATTATTATTATTATTATTATTATTATTATTATTATTATCATTATTATTATTATTATTATTATTATTATTATTATTATTATTGATTAAAATCATTGTTATTGTTTCATCATAATTATTATTGTTATCACTATTATTATTATTATTATTATTATCATTATCATTATTATTATTATTATTATTATTATTATTATTATTTTATTATTATATATTGTTCTTATTTCTGTTAATATTGTTATTACTATTTGCATTATCTTTATCATCATAATTAACATTATTGTTTCTTTTATCATCATCATTATCAATATTATTATTATTACTATTAGTATTATTATTATTATTGTTGTTGTTGTTGTTGTTGTTGTTGTTGTTTTTATTACTATTTTCTTCACCATTATCATTGTTATTGTTGTTGTTGTTGTTGCTGTTGTTGTTGTTGTTGTTGTTGTTGTTGTTGTTGTTGTTGTTGTTGTTGTTATTAGTATTAGTATTAGTATTACCATTTTTAATATTATTATCATCATCATTATCCTTATTATTATTACTTTTATTATTACTATCATTAATATTATTATTATTATTATTATCATTATTTTGCTGTTGTTGTTGTTGTTGTTGCTGTTGTTATTATATTTTTTTATTATTAATATTATCATTATTATTGTTATAAAAATAAAATAAAATGATAATAATAATGATTATTATTATATATTTTTTATTATTGTTATTACTATTATTATTATGATGATGATGATGATGATGAGATGATGATTATCATTATTATTATTACTTCTTTATTAATATTATCATTATTGTTATTTTTATTATTATCACCATCATTATCGTTATCATTATTATTATTATTTATTATTATTATTATTTTTCATTATTATTATTATTATAATTTATAATTATTATTATAATATTATATTATTTATTATTATAATTTATTTTTATTTGTTTTTTTTTATGATTATTACAATTATTATTATTTTATTATTATTACTTATGTTATTGTATCAGTTTTAGTTTATATTATTTTTATTATTTTATTAGTATAGTAGTAGAGTTATATACTACTACTACTATACTACTTTATTTATCATTTTTATCTTTATCATTATTGATATTATTATCATTATTATCATTTTTATCATTATTACTCTCATTATCACTATCATTATCATTGTTACTATTATTATTATCTGTATCATTCTTATGTTATCACTGTCATTATTATTATTATTATTATTATTATTAATATTATTATTATTATTATCACTATTATTATTATTGTGTGTGTGTGTGTGTGTGTGTGTGTGTGTTGTCTGTATTGTTATTATTATTATCATTATTGTTATTATTATTATTATTATTATTATTATTATTATTATTATTATTTTGATTTTTTATATCATTATTATTATTAACAATATTATCACTATTAAGATTTTTATTATTTTTATTGTTATCATTATCATTATCATTATTATTATTATTGTTATTGTTATTAATGATATTATTATCATTAATATCATTATTTCTTTTTACTATCATTTTCATCATTATTATTGTCATTATCATAATTATGACTAATATTATTATTATGATTATAATTATTATTATTGAATGCTCATCTCTGAAGCTATATATATGCAAGATACCCTTGTATGTTATGTGATATATGATACATACCAGTATTTTCAGAATGGAATACAATAACACATTGTTCTGAAGTTGTTATGTTATGATATTAATGCAAAAATAGTATCTATGCCTTTTTCATTGCATTTTATTATTACAAGGCTTCACATTTACCATATTTTTGTTCATTAAGAAGTGTAATAATTGTAATTCAATTAACTTTTTTAAAAATATTTATTCGCTTTCTCTATATACACACGCGTTAATACACGTGTCATGCTTCTGTCTCTCTCTTTGCTCTGCCTTCCCGTCTCTATCTATCTGTCTGCCAGTCTATCTGTTTATCAATCGGTCTTTCTATCTGTCTGTTTGTGTGTCTTATACTCACTCACTCTCTTTCTCTCTCTCTCTCTCTCTCTCTAGCTTTCTTTCTCTTCATATGCATATGATTATTAACGTATTGGTGAAATACATATATTAGGTGAATATTAGTAATAATAAAACATTAATGCAGCAGAATAGACAATAGATAGATAGATATGAAATAAATCAGATATCTTATTACATGTATATATAGAGTAGGACAATAGAATGAGATGTTTAGTTTATTTCGAAATAGACCTAAAAGGATAGATAATATTATATATAATATATACATATAATAATAAAAATTTTTTTTTTAGGGGGCTTTTTGGTTGGTCAGTTGTAGTAGGTGT
>NC_051396.1:7268637-7271137 GCF_015228065.2 Penaeus monodon
CAAATTTATATATTACATATATGTACGTAAGTATATATATATATATATATATATATATATATATATATATATATATATATATATATATATATATATATATATATATATATATTTACATACGTGTGTGTTTGTGTGTTTTGTCACACAAAACCACGGCAACAGCCCTCATTCCCCGGAGGCTATTTTAGCAGAGGATGATAAAATATCCAGGTAAACAAAGGCCGCTCAACGATGATGAATCTTTGCACTTAAAATTGCTGGCAGAACTTTCCTTCAGTAAATGACAAGTTGTGGAACTCTTTTAAGTTAGAATACTAGACAGAGAATACGAAATATGGACACGTGTTCTATTGGAGAGGTTAACTTCAGGATAACAAACAAGAATTTAGTATAGGTATCTTATTACATAAAAACACAGAAAAGAATATTGTGAAATTCCATAGTGTAAGAGAGACAGAAAGAATAAAAGTGAGCAATAAGTACTTAACTTAAGGACTGTGCAAAGACATTCAGTTAAACAGCGATAGAGGAAAAACCTATTTCACAATTTTAGTGCAAAAATATGTAAAAAGGTAGAAGGAGAAACCTTAGTTGGGAACAACGGAATTGGCACCAGAAATGAAGGGGACAAAAGCTGAGCGATCTTGTTGAGGTTCGATCAGCCAATATCATGAATGTATTTTTCGAAAAAAAAAAAAATAGAACGGGAGTGGACGTGGAAGTCGACTTCATAATTTCAAATAGGCGCTTACTGACAAAAATGTAAAGGTTGTCAGTAAAATAAATGCTAAGGGCGATCATAGAATGGTCAGATGCTAATTCAAGTTGACAAAAATTAACTATCATCGAGAACAGATACTCACTTCTCAACACCAAGGAACATCTCAACGTTGATTAAATCAACAAACATTTCAAAGAGATAACAAGGGTGACTGTAAAATCAAGCAAAGCACCTGCAATCCATCGGCAGAAACTAAACTGCTTAAGCTAAATCGTAGGGACATGAAAATATCGTCAACCAGGGACAAAACACAACTAGCAGAAATAACAACGACTACATATAAAAAAGAGGAATGAGAATATACGCAAATTCAGACTTAAAAATAAATAAAACAGTGATTTTTAGACACCGGCAGTAAAACAGCTGAAAGAAGACTTAGAACTGGGGGGGGGAGGGGGGGAATGCAATATAGAAGCCAGACGGAGAGGTGACCTATACCAAGAATTAGCTCATTAAAGTAGGTCAGACGTGGACGCGGTAATTAGAGATGTACCTGTCACGGCAAAGGGAGTAAAAAGAGCACTCAAAGACATGAAAGGGCGGAAAACACCGGAGAGGACGGTATTCACAAAGACCTTATGATTAATGCAGGGGATATTGCAGCAGTGAAATGCCTTATAAACGGTAAGACTGCGAAAGCCTGGAAAACGCAATAAATAAAAAAAGGGGATGTAAGGAATCTGAAGACTTACCGACCTATATGCCACCTATCACTTATGTGTAAACTGTTCACAAAGGACATCACAAGTCACATCTCCGACACCCTAGTTTCTAACCCGCTTAGAGAACAGGCAGGGGATTCTTCATAACAAATGACACCCGTACACTAACCTAAATAAGAGACAAAAATGAATATAGGAAACTCCTGTGTATGACATTCTTCGATTACGAAAAGGCATTTGACTCGGTATAAATAACAGCAGTATTAGAATCTATCAGAAAACAAAGGACAACAACCAGCAAGCTGTATACAGAAACCGATAAAATACCGAAAAGGAATTAGGGGTAGAGGAGAAAAGGGAGATAGTGAAGGAGAAATAGAGGGGAAACAAAAAGGGAGAGGGGGATCAGAGAAATGAAAGGGGATAGGAGAGGGAGGGAAGAGGATACGGGGTAGTGAAGAAGGTTGGGTAATTTATGGAGGAAGAGGGAGGGAAGAGAAGGAAGCAGATGTAGGGCTTAAAGTGAGAGGCGAGGAATGAATATAAGAAAGATATTGGTGGTGGCATTGGGTGGAAGAGCGTGGAAGGGAAAGGTAGAGGGGAAGGTGTTGGGAGAGGGAAAGGAAAAGAGAGAGGGGAGGCGAAAGGAAGGAATAGGAGAGTGAAAGAGTGAAAGCTATGTTCTTTTATCGTGGAATTTCTATGGGTCCCGTCTAGTGTACACAAATACAAACATGTATAAATACAAGCTTACAGACACACATATTCATTCTTCAATATTTACCTCTGCGTCGATGTAACGAAAGAACCCCATTACTTACTGTAATTTTTTGTCCCGCGGACCCACTGAATGAGGAACCATAAAGTAATAAAAAAAATCACTATTCAGTAATTTCAAAACATTTATTACTACCCTGAATCTAAACTTCGTTAACTGTCAAAAGTGATTCATGAACGAATGAGAAGCTGTCAAATCTTTGGCCTTTGTTGTATAAGATCGATCCATAAAATCTCACAAGAAAATTGTATTCAAGATATAGTTTTGTATGCAACAGTT
>NC_051396.1:7308637-7313637 GCF_015228065.2 Penaeus monodon
CTATTTTTTTCTCTCTCTCCCCCCTCTCTCTCTCTATCTCTCTCGCTCTCGCTCTCTCTCTTCTTCTCTCTGTCACACATTATCGCTCGTTTGATCGTCTTCTTTTGATGTGTATCATTATAGTTTCAGTATAATAATAAAAGTGATGCCAATGATAATGCTGATGAGAATATTGATGATGAGGATAATGATAATGACCATAAGGTAATAATAATAATGATGCTAATAGTAATAATGATAACAACAACAACAAGAACATTAATAATAATGATAATGATAATGATATGGAGTATAGACTTTTATTAATAATAATGATGATGATGATGATAATAATGATAATAATGATAACAATAATAATAATGAAAATAATAATAATAATAATAATAATAATGATAATAATGACAACAACAACATCAACAACAAAACAACAATAAGAAAACAATAAAATCAATAGCAGTAATGTTAATAATAATAGTAATAATGATATTAATAATAATGAAACTAATAGAATTGAAAACTGAAACGAGAACTGTATATGAAGAAGAAGAAAAAAATAAAACATCGGAATAATTAACCCATAGAATTGCTAAAAAATACAAATTTTGCCGAAACCCCTGAAAATACCAAGAACTTTTAAATACAAATAATCAAAGCGGAAACTCTTCCACGAAACACGAGCGCAGAAAGTTGCCTGAAAGAAAAAGGAAGATTACGAAGAAAGAGAGAGAGAGAGAGAAAAGAAATAATAAACGAAAGGAAAAGAAATAAAGAAAAGGGGCGCTATTCAGGATATCACACAAAGCAATATGCATTTACTGCACGTGTAACTTGAAATCTGCTTACAGACTAAGGGAAAATATAAATCCAAGCCAAAAAAATCCTAAATAAACACATGAAAGTTTTCCAAGAAAATGTAAGCCCTAAAATTCACCGAAGGGGGAAAAAAAAAGTTAAAACAAAAAAAAGAGTGAAAAAAAGTATAAATACAAACTATAAAAAACAATACCTCGATAACAAAACATTTAAAGAAAAATAAAAGAGAGAGAGAGAAAAATAGGGTTAAGAACTAACACGAAGAATAGACAACATGATAGCATTTAATGCAGTCGACCTTTATTAAACCCATGGCCCCCTCCGACCCCCAACGGCGACTCATGCTGAGAGACTCGGCCATATCCTCGAGACGGGATTGCTTTCTGAATAATGTGGCGTTTAAGACAAGTAAGAAAAATGATGATAACGAAATGATATATGCGAATAATGATTCTTGTAACAATAGAAATGCATCAACACTGAGTTTAATAACACCAAAAATACAAAGGAGAAATAAAGCTATGTATTAATTCATATGAAATCATAACAACAACATGGAGAGAGAGGGTGAAGTAGGGAGAGAGACTGAAAAAGATGGATGGATAGATAGAGAGAGGGGGAGGGGAGAGGCAGAAAGGGGAAAGAGAGAATTAGAGAGAGGGGATGTAGACAGAGAGAGGGAAAGAGTGAGAGAGAGGGAAAGAGTGAGAGAGAGGGAAAGAATGAGAGTGAGAGAGAGAGAGAGAGAGAGAGAGAGAGAGAGAGAGAGAGAGAGAGAGAGAGAGAGAGAGAGAGAGAGAGAGAGAGCAAGAGAGAGAGAGAGAGAGAGAGAAGAGAGAGAGAGAGAGAGAGAGAGAGAGAAAAGAGAGAGAGAGAGAATCCAGTGAATATCTCACTTTCGCCGATTATTTCCAGGAATTGCATTTCTAAATCTTCCTCTTGACAGGCGATAAAATTGGAATTGTTATTTTGAGCAGAATAAATAAATGAACAGAATAAATAAAGCCAGAATTCGACGTTGCGGACACAGAATAAGTGAGCTCCGACGGGGTAAGAAAATACAAGTTTTACCGTAATGAGTCTGAAGGTCTTTTATTGTGATTTATTCCATTTATTTTATATATATTTATTTATCACATTTTATCGCTTAGGACTTTAGTGAGGGCGGTTGGTGACGCCATTTACGTGAGAAGATGACTGTGGACGCCATAGGATACGTCAGTGAATATATTTTTGTAATAATTCTGGCCTCGTTAAAATTCCTCCTCGACATGGAAAGTGCAAACGAATAATAGAGAGGAATTACAAAGACAAACAGGACGACAGACGAGGAATTTTGGATGTAAATGACTGCGTCTGCAAGGTTTGTTGACATGTTTCAGAGTGGAGGAAGCGCGAGAGTGTAGGGTGAATCTGCTAGCACGGGGATGAGTATGAATGTTCGCTGACGTCCTGGCAATTTTGCAGGAGATAGAGAAAGTGTCGTAGAGTGAGGGAATCTTGCTGTTGTGGAGCAAGAAGGATTCTCTCCCCGAATGGAAGAGATGTGAATGAAAATGTCTAAGTGAAAAGGTTAGATTTTTGTATATGTGTATATGTATACACACACGCGCACGCACACACAGACAGATACATACGGGCACGCACACACAGACAGACACATACGCACTCACACACACACACACACACACACACACACACACACACACACATGTATCTGTTTGAACTGAACTCTACTGTTGAACATGATCTTAGTCCTTTTCTTGTTCCTCCTAAGTCCGACTTTCAGAATTTCTCTATTCAGATCGTTTATTAGTTGCTGCATTTCATTTGCTGATTCACTGAAGAGAGCAATATCATCTACAAATCGTAGATTGTTTAGGTATTCGTCTCCTATTTTGATATCCATTCCGTTCCGTTCTAGCTTGTTGAATATTTCCTCAAGGCAAGCTGTAAACAGTTTTGCTGAGATGGCATCGCCCTGTGTAACACCCTTTTTTTAATTGGTATTTTATCGGTTTCCGTGTGGAGCTTGATGGTTGCTGACCCATCTTTGTATATATCTTCCAATATTTCACAATATAGCTCCGCTACTCCCTGTCTTCGAATAGCTTCTATTATATATGGATATTCGTAATCGAGGAATGCCATTAACAGGGGTTTCCTATATTCGTTTATTTTTTCTCTTATCATTATTATTATTATTATCATTATCATTATCATTATCATTATCATTATCATCATCATAATGATTATCATTATCATTATTATCATCATAATTATTATTATTATTATTATCATTATATATATATATATATATATATATATATATATATATATATAAAAATATATAATATATATATATATATATATATATATATATATATATATATATTCTGATTCACAGTGTGTATCATTCCGATGCCAGCAAGAATCAACGACTGTAATATAAAAGTTTATTAAATATTTTACTTAAGCATTAAAACAAAAACGGATAACCTCAGTTTACGGAATTACCACTGCATACATCTGAAATAAAACAAATATTTTGATAAAAAGAACATATCAAGAGTAATCAAACTTCAAAGGAAGGCGATAAGACTAGATTTTCTTCGCCCTTTAAAGACCTTTCTACGTGAACGAAAAAAAAAAAATTCTGCTTTGATAACGTAGACTTGCTTACGTGCCCTTATAAAAACCTTGATAATAATGATATAGCCGACTGTGTTATAAAAACCCTAACTATAAATCACGGAGCTAAGTGTCACTTCAGTTTTTTTCAATGTGAATAACGTCCATGAAAAGGAATTGTAACGTATAATCACATTTATTAAAACAATCTTTACGTGTATGAGCATAAGACTATCAAGAATAATTTCAAAATATGATTTTAAAAAAGAGTCAGTTTTAAAGGAGCTGCGGCAGCTGCTGATAAAGCGGGCATGCTAATTTCAGAACTAGATAAGAAGTATTGCAAAATCATCGTTAAAAGAGATTAAATGCATCGTTAGGAAAGGTCGCGGCTCTGAAATTTCCAAAACCTTCCTGTAAATGTGCATGTGCACAGACACACACACACACACACACACACACACACACACACAACACACACACACACACACACACACACACACACACACACACACACACCACACACTACACAGAACAAGGACAGAACAGAGACAACAAAGTATAAAGAGAGAGACGTAGGAGAGACAAGAGAGAACAAGAGAAAGACAGAGAGAGATTGAGAGAGAGAGAGAGAGAGAGAGAGAGAGAGGAGCAGATGAGAGAGAGAGAGAGAGGATGCTATAGAGATGGAGAGAAGAAGATGAAGAGAGAGAGAGAGAGGGGGAGAGAGAGAGAGGAGAGAGAGAGAGAGAGAGAGAGAAGAGAAGAGAGAGAGAGAAAGAGAGAGAGAGAAGAGAGAGAGGAGAGAAAGAGAGAGAGAGAGAAGGAGAGAGAGAGAGAGAGAGAGAAGAGAGAGAGAGAGAGAGAGAGAGTGGAGAAAGGAGAGAGAGAGAGAGAGAGAGAGAGAGAGAGAGAAGAGGAGAGAGAGGAGAGAGAGAGAGAGAGAGAGAGAGAGAGAGAGAGACAGACAGACAGACAGACAGGAAGACAGGGACAGATGAGAAGAGAGAGAAGAGAGAGAGAGAGAGAGAGAGAGAGAGAGAGAGAGAGAGAGAGAGAGAGAGAGAGAATAAGAGAGAGAGAGAGAATGAGAGAGAAAGAGAGAGAGACGAAGATAAATGATGCATTACGAAGGTATTATGAGACCAGCTCCTGATCCTCCATCATACGCCCCCTCGCCATCTTCACCCTCTTCACTACCCACACCTCTGGAGCGAGAGGGGAAATTGCAGCCATATCTCAACCACATATGTTGCCCTTGCCCGTAATGTTGCTTTGCGTAGGAGCTGTACTTCAGGTCATTAAGAAGACGTGCGTGGGTGATATATAATTCGTAAATAAGGAAATTAGAGATTATATTCGAAACAATATGATATCGATCGATTTTCCTCTTGAACACTCACGTGCCTCAACAGGTAGTTATATACAGGTGTGATTTCTGTGGTCTCAATTTCAATGCTTTATCAATATCGAATTTACACAGACAACAATGATTTTATTTACCATTTATTCTATTCATTAACCGCGAGAGGAAGGGACGAGGCAGATCGAAGACT
>NC_051396.1:7321137-7323637 GCF_015228065.2 Penaeus monodon
TAAGAAAAAAAATAATAGTGACAACTTCAGTAGTAATAAAAAACGTCAACGATCAAAGCAAGTGGAAAGAAAAACGAAATCAAGTGGAATTTAAACAAACGTGCCCCAAAAATACCCAATCTAATTACCAAAGGCTCGGCAATTGCTTTTAATTTTTGCTCTCCGCCCGAACACACCTTTTTAATGTGTGCCTGCACGGTGTGTACCCTCCGTCTGATATATATCTGATCTGATCTTAAAAGTGTACAAGCAGATAGGTAGGTAGGACACTTGCATAGTGTGTATGTGGGCCTGAGATACATGCTTACATTCATACATACATACTTATATATATATGACATATATGCTGCATATGTATATATATGTATATATGATATATATGTTATATATATGCATATGTGTGTGTGTGTGTGTGTGTGTGTGTGTGTGTGTGTGTGTGTGTGTGTGTGTGTGTGTGTGTGTGTGTGTGTGTGTGTGTGTGTGTGCGTGCACATGTATGTATGTATGTATGTGTATATATATATATATATATATATATATATATATATAAATATATATATACACCACCATCAATTATTGTCGACTATGGCTTTATTGTCTCTACCCATCCCCGTCATTGCCTGGGCGAAAGAATGTGAGGAGCAAGCTGTTTCCCATACAGCAGGCCCCCTCTCTCCACGCAGCTGATGGATCCAAAAGAACGACATAAACCGATACGGTTCGGCGTCGCAGGAGTTGCCAGAACGATTTCGCAAGCGATAGCGAACTATCTTAAGGACTCAGGGTCCGGATTTTTCCTCAGGGTTGACTCCCGAAGCCTTTTTCATCTTTTAGATGCCACAAGGTAGTGGGTTGTTTTGTATAAGGTGAACTCCCCTAGCCTTTGATCATGCATGGTCTAAAGTACAAGGCGAGTCGGGCACCACTATCGTATCAAATTAAAATTAAAAACTAGTATGTATAAGTATGTGTGTGTGTGTGTGTGTGTGTGTGTGTGTGTGTGTGTGTGTGTGTGTGTGTGTGTGTGTGTGTGTGTGTATGCGCGCGCGCGCGCAAAAGCACACGCATAGACGCACACGCACACATATATATACTGTACATACTGTGGTGTCTAGCCCTACGCCGTAGTTACTCCACAGCAGCCATAGCACCAGCCAAACACTCTTATACGACCACTGTCAGCATATGGACTGTTGTGGATCACAGGTCTCCGACGTAACCATGACGAGGTAACAACGGCTTATACCTCCTCACTCTCCGGTAACCGTTATAAAAATAATGAATGCGGCCCTTTTAGCATACCTTCCGAGGATACCACGAGGGTGCGCGTCCTAGCATATATAACGCGGCTACATGTTATTTCTTTTATAACGCGGTGTATTGCTGGTTTCAGTGCCGTTTTATAGTTTTAAAACTGTTTTTAATCGTTATTTTATCCTTTCACAAGAACATAAAGTTATCTTTGGCTTTGGCGAATAAGCGGAAGCAAGTAGAAATAGCTTACCTTATTGCTATTCTAGCTTCAATATATTTATTATTTTAAGGTACGTTTTCTGTTGTTGGTTTTTCTTTATTTATTTATTTATTTCCTTCGCTAATTTAATTTTTTTGAACATATTTTTTTCTTGAAAGTTAATGATTGAAAAATCGCCATATTTGCTTTATTTTTTTTCGAGCTAAGATTTGACGATGGAAGATCAAATGCATATGAGAGCATCACCATCATTAGCGGCGAATACACTGTTGGATTGAAATGTTCAAATATTTAAAACTTTAAAAATCTATCGATAAATGTCTTATAAAGAAGCATAAACAACAAAAAATAATTTTTGGAGAAGTGGTTATGAGATGTCAGAAACGAGGTAAAGGGGTATATTTCTGCTTTATTAATCAAGTGAAGTGACAATATAGACCGGTGCTCTACTATTTTTATCCATAGGTATTGAGCGCAGTAAACAATTTTATTATTTTATCTTTTTTTTATTCGTATACTCATTGTGTTTCTGTTTTTCTTTTTTGTGTTTTGTTTGTTTTTTTGTGTGTTTTATTGTCCATGTTCTGTATTGTATTGGTTGTGTGTTTTAGTGTTTTATTTCTTCGTGGTTTAGTTGCTAATATTTTACTGTTTTAGTTTTATTAAATATTTAACTAATTAATTTTACGGTTACTGCTTGCACACCGTTTTATAACTTCGATCGTCGTTTACATGTCCTACGTTATTATCTTTTTATTAAATGTGGTTAATAATTAAATATTTCTTCTTATACCCTCACACTTTCATCCTGTGTAAAGAAAAGGATAAGAAATAATATCATGAGGGATTAACTGGTCTACCATGTAAACATTAATCAAAATATTGTGCTAACATCACTAATCGTGAAAACGTTTGGGAAAAATTTCACCTGCACACTTCCTTTCTCGGCTAATAGCGTGTATTACCACAGTCCTCGCGTATACCACTCACACTCGCACTCACATATACACTGAATCACCATCTCCC
>NC_051396.1:7328637-7331137 GCF_015228065.2 Penaeus monodon
CTCTCTCTCTCTCTCTCTCTCTCTCTCTCTCTCTCTCTCTCTCTCCTCTCTCTCTTTATATGTGTGTGCGTGTGTGTGTGTTGTGTGTGTGTAGCAGTTTGCATAATAATCTCTCACCATATGATGAGATATAATGTACATATAGTGATATGTCAGGATTCAAAAAATAATTTATTTCATGAAGCTTTTCAAATACGCGTGTAGGTGTCTGTAGTATTTTCACTGAGATAACATATTAAAGCGAAACCAAATGAATAAAAAGTTTATGCTTCCCTACATATTAATTTTTGCAATAAAATGAAACAGTATTATATACACACATACTTTATTAATGTTTGTGTTTGTGTGTGTGTGTGTGTGTGTGTGTGTGTGTGTGTGTGTGTGTGTGTGTGTGTGTGTGTGTGTTGTAGAACTGCAATGGTTGCAGAGAAAGCGCTGGCCAAGCCCGATCTAGACTCCCACAACTGGATGGCGAAGCACTTACTCTCCTGCATCTCGTCAAGAATGCCGGCCGAGTCACTTCAGAAGAATTTGTGTGGTCTGGTAGTTAAAATCATTCCCCGTTTCCATTATATTGCCGGTCATAATGACGTCTGGCATACATAACCATCACTCATGTCCGTCGTTACAGTACGAATGGCCATTTAATCACAGACAGTTACGCTGCTACTGAGACGGTACCACATCATGACATGGAGTAATATAGAGGTTATAGGAACTTCATGAGGCAATTGTACATTAAGTAAGCCTTGACTACGAGCCAAACGCCAGTAAATGGATGGAATAATACAGGTTGCAACGAATAAATAAGCGATTGGGTTGATGAATTAGCAAATTGCTTAAAAATACATAGAAGAGAACCAGTTCTTCCATTACATAAAAAAAATTATCTAAATCATATTTTATTCCCAAGAAGATAGGAAACACGTAAAATAATATAAATTACAGATAACTCCTTGAAACTCCTTTCATCCTGTGCATTACGTACATGAATTTCATCAACTTATTAGTCAGACAAATATGTATTTACATTTTCAGAATATGAAAATGTAGATAACAAAAAAATTATTCCGCTTATTGTTATGAGTTTTCTATTCACTTTCACTCTCTTTCGTCTTACACCTTCTGTTATGTATTATATAATTGTCTTGTAGATATTACTACTAGACATACAAGGATGATACTTTTTGCCTGACATAATCCCTTAGCATCATTTGTAAGAACATATGATTTTATAGAAGAATAGATAGATAGATAGATAGATGGATTAAAGAGATACAGGTACTCACAGGCATGCGAACGAGTTTACAGACATACTTTACCAGAATGACACATTATAAAATTTGCATTGAATAAGCTCTACCTCTCCTTTTCGTGTGGTTCACAGTCATGTTCAGTTCATCGCGAATTAAGTCTGAAAGTTACTTTTCTTTCGCCAGTCTCAGGAAAGGAAAAATAAACAGCTCACCTCTGGAGTATTCCGATTCTCTAGTCCTCTCTTAAGAAAACGTAATGCAGTGGTGGGAAGCAATAAAAGTATTGTATATTAATAATAAATAAATCAATCAATAAATAATTATAACAGTATAAACATATACTTTAAGGGTTTGTTGATAAGAGTAAAATCGAGACTTAGTGTGAGTTGCCAGTGTGTTTGTTTTTTCCAGGACTTGGACGCGCTAACTTCCAGAATCGTACTCAAGGGTCTTTAAACTTTACCTTAACATGCAATAAGAGGGAGAAAATGCTTAACTAAAGGCTTTCTAAACTTTTCATTGTGTTTAATTTTACGTCAGGACAATTAAGATAGATAAAAAGTTATGATTTTTTTCCTATCCAAATGATAATAATGGTAAAACAGGGGAACTCATATAAAATAAATGAAATGATTCATGAAATGTGGAATAGGTAAAGCAATATCTAAAAAATATATATTATTTCGCTAATTTGTTCACTGAAAACTGATGATACCGACTCAAATCTTCAAAAATTTTCTTGTCATGTCAATAAAGCTTTACAATATCGACGTCAGTAAGAGGGTAGACTGGAGTATACAAGATTAATAAAATTAAATTTCAGTAGGAGACGTGTCATTTCAAAATGTTATATTTGAAAAGTTTAATATATGAAAAGGATCGAAAGGATAAACACACACACACACACACACACACACACACACACACACACACACACACACACACACACACACACACAAAACACACACACACACACACACACACACACACACACACACACACACACAACACACACACACAACACACAAAACACACACACATAGATACACACCTACACAACTATAGGGGCTCCTATTTCTCACGTATGCTATGTGAAAATAACCCAGACTCACAGGGGAAAAAAAAGCCAACTAGGTCAGACACAGACGCAGGTAAACAGAGATGCTGCCCCGCGGATTACGGGGGCGCGAAGAGAGCAAACAAGTGACTCGGACGGCAAGCCAGGAGGGGATCAGGTCGTGCGA
>NC_051396.1:7341137-7346137 GCF_015228065.2 Penaeus monodon
TTATACGTTGTTGTTTTTGGACTTCATTGTTTGCTTCTCTCCTTCACTTCTCTCCTTCACTTCTCTCCTTCACTTCTCTCTTTCACTTCTTTCCTTCACTTCTCTCCTACACTTCTCTCCTTCACTTCTCTCCTTCACTTCTCTCCTTCACTTCTCTCCTTCACTTCTCTCCTTCATTTCTCTCCTTCACTTCTCTCCTTCACTTCTCTCCCCTGCCTTACCCTTCCATCTATCACCATCCTATCCCCACAGATTCACCATTCGCCTCTCTTGCTTCACTATCCGCACCCCTCTCCGCCGGCTGCACAATCATTCCTTCTCTTGACCACTTCACTATCCGCTCTTCCCTTTCCTCATTTCCCTCCCTCATCTCCCCAATCATCCTTTCCTCCCTCACTTCGCTTCCCCGACTCCACATCTTTCCTTTCCCCCTTCATCACCTTCCCTTTCCTCCCTCACTTTCCTCCCCCACCTCCTCGTCCTCTCTTTTCCTCCCTCGGTTCCCTCTTCCAGCTCGCCATGTTCCCTTTCCTCCCTCACTACCTCCTCCACTTCAGCATCCTTCCTCTCCCCCCTCACTTCCCTCCCCACCTCACCGTTCTCCCTTTTCTCCCTCATCATCCTCCCCATTCTCCCATTCCTCTCCTATACCTCCCCATCCTCCCTTTTCTCCCTCACTTCCCTCCCCCACCTCCCCATCCTCCCTTTCCTCCCTCCCCCACCTCCCCATCCCCCCCTTCCTCCCTCACTTCCCTCCCCCGCCTCCCTCACCGTCCGCCTCGCCAGCGCCCGTGGAAGGCAGGTGGGTTGGCAGATCCCGATCGACCCGGCAGCTTTAAGGTGTGATGTTGGAGGTCGCTGGTTCCTTTCACCTTTGTCAAATAATTCCTGGCCGGCGAGACACTTCCCTTTGCTTAGCTTCTCTTGCCTATCACATGCAAAGGAGGGAGGATTTCGGAAGGTAAGAAGGACTGGCGAAGAGGTGATGGGTCGGAATGGGTACAGAGGTCTTGCTGTTCTGTGAGTCTTCTGTGTCTTTGCTCGAGGTGGTGGTGGTGGGGGTGGGGAGAGGAGGAGGGAGGGAGGGGGAGGGGGACGTGGTAGGTTAGAGGATCTGCTTCTCTCTATTTTTATTTTTTTCCCCTTCGTTTGGCATGACTATTCTTTCCTTTTCTTCCCTTGCTATTTCCATTCTCCTCTTGTCTCTCTCCATCTTCCCATAGCTCGCATCCTCATTTTTTTCCCCTTTCTTCTCTCACCTTCTCCTTCCGAATTCCTTTTCATTCCTCCTCCATCCTTTCCACTGTCCTCCTTATCCTGGACCTCCCTTCTTCCTCTCCTTTCTTCCTCTCCTTTCTTCCTCTCCTTTCTTCCTCTTCCTTCCCCCAATCCTCGTCCTCCGTCAACCGACCACATCCATCTTGCTGTCCTCCCCCCCCCCCCTTTCCCTATTCCCTTATCCCATTCTTCCTCCCCTGTTCCTTCATCTTCGCTCTGCTTCGTTCTCCTCCCTCCTTTTCTCCTTCTTCTTTTCTTCCTCATTCCCCTCTCATTCTATTATTCTTTCATTGTCCCTCTCTTTCAGCTCCTCTTCTTGACTCTCTCTCGTTCTCCATCCACTTTTCTTTTCCTTCTCTCCTCTACTTCCTCTTTATTCTGTCTCTTCCTCTTCAGTCCACCTCCCTCTCCCCCCTCCTCCCTCTCCCCCCTCCTCCCTCTTAATCCTTCCTTTCCGCCCTATAACCTCGTCTTCCTTATCACCTTTTCTCGGTTATTCCCTCTCCTCCCCTTTGTCACCTCTTCCTCTTTCTCCCTCTGCCTTTCGTCCTCATTTCATCTGCTCTATCCCATTCTCCATTCGATTACCGTCTCTTTCCTCTTCTTTCCTCATTTTCCCTCATCTATCTATCTCCCTCATTCTACATCGTATCTTCTCCCTCTCCCTCTCTTCTCCATTTCTCGTCCTTTATTCCTCTCTCCTATTTTCCTTCACCGACTCCATCACCCTCACCTAATCTTCCCTACCTCTTCCTCTAATCTTCATTCCCTTTTTCCTTTTCCTCTCCACCTCTCTCCCTCTCCCGTTCGACCCCCCCCCCCTCTAAGGACTTCACCCCTACCCTCTCCTGTGATCTCTTTTCTCTCCTCCTCCCTTCCCTTTCCCCTCTTCTCTGTCCTTCCTTTCTTCTCTTTTCCCTTCTTCCTTCTTTCCTCATTCTCCCTTTTCTATCTCGCTCAAATTTCCTCCTCTCCATCACCCTCCTTTCTCTTCCTTACCTTTTGTGTTCAATCTCTATTCCTCTCCAATTTCTCTCCCTTTCTCCATCACATTTTCTCTTTTCCTTATCTTCTTCCTCCCTTCCCTATCCTTCATCCTTTCTCCCTGACTCCCATCCTCTCTCCCTTTCTCCCCTCATTTATCCCTATGTATTCTCCCTTCCCTTTCCCTTCTCCCTCCCTTCCTCATTCCCCTTTCTCTCTCCCTCACTCCCGCCCTCCCTCCTTTTCTCCACCCCCTCACTCTATACCTAACCTCTTTTCATTTTCCTTCCCTCCTCTCCCTTCCTTCCTCATCATCATTATCTCTCCTTCACTCCCATCCTCCCTCCCTTTCTCCATCATCTTCCTCCTCCTGCTCTCTCTCCCTCACACCAAATCCCCTTCCCTTTCTCCATCATCTTCCTCCTCCTGCTCTCTCTCCCTCACACCAAATCCCCTTCCCTTTCTCCATCCTCTTCCTCCGCCTGCTCTCTCTCTCCCTCTTACCCCCCATCATCGCGGCGCAAGACGGCCCCTGATCATTGGTCTTGTCTCAGTCAAAATTCCTGCGTGTTAGGCCGGCATAATCACGTCAAGTAAAGGCTGATGAAAGGTTGACGCCACCGCCTCCGCCAGACTCATCTTAATAACGTTATTTTCTTCAAGCTTTTTTGCGTGCTTGCCTTTACTCTATTTATTTATTTTTTTGGGGGGTGAGGTTTCTTACTCTCTTTCTTTCCTTTGCGGGTATTTTATCATTTGTATTGCTATTCGGGGTATTGTTTGTTTTTGTTTGTGACTCACTAATTGATCTTTTTTTTTAGTAAGTAATGCCACATTATCACGGGGAAGGTGCATAATGATCTTGGAACGAGAATTCTCCCTTCCCTTACCTTCTCTCTCTGTCTGTGTGTCTATCTATCTACCTGTCTCTTTTCATCATCTTTCTTTCCATCTCTCTCTCTCTCTTTATTTATCTATGTATCTATCTCTTTCCGTCTCTTCTCTCTTTCTTTCTCTCTCTCTCTCTATCTATCTGTCTTTCTATTTCCGTCTCTTCTTTCTTGCTCTCTTTTCATCTCTCTCTCTCTCTCTCTCTCTCTCTCTCTCTCTCTCTCTCTCTCTCTCTCTCTCTCTCTCTCTCTCTCTCTCTCTCTCTCTCTCTCTCTTTCTCTTTCTCTGTCTCTTTCTCTCTCTTTCTCACTCGTGCACACACACACACACACTCACACACACACACACACACACACACACACACACACACACACACACACACACACACACACACACACACACACACGCAATATCACCCCCCCTCCCCCCTCCCATTTCTCATTCTCTCCGCCACGAGTACAAAATCCCAGGTGTCCTAACGACCCTTATTGAAAAAAATACCCCCGCTTGAAATTTATGCGCGGAGGAGACAACGCCAAGACGAAGATAATTAGAAAGGCAAAGAATGAAAAACGTTCCGAGTATATAACAGCATCGAGGGTGCAATTACAGCTTGGTATCGGGGAACGAAGCGGCGGTAAATATGCATAAGCCAGCTTTACAAGGCATTGCTTCGCGGATCCTGTTAAGCCGCGGGGTAATGAAGATTAATTCAGAGATATTATTTACGTGTTTTGTAAACGATGAAGTCAAAAAAGAGGGGGGGAAAATGTTATTTATGATTAAACTTTCCTGGTTGGAGGAACGCGTTTTAGCCAAGAGAAAAAATGCGTTCAAGCTTCCGAGCCTTCCTGAATTTCATGAGAATTTGTGGTTTGTGTTTTTGCAATGAAGGAAGGAAAATGACTCATGTTTCGGTTGCTAACTGGTTAAATCCCACCAAAAACTCGAGGATTGCGTGTTGCTTTAGGCAGTGTAAGCCTAAAGTTTGTTCAAAATCAATTAGACAACATATATATATATATATATATATATATATATATATATATATATATATATATATATATATATATATATATATATATATGTCTATTTAAATTAAATGCATATGTATATATGCATATATGTGTGTGTGTGTGTGTGTGTGTGTGTGTGTGTGTGTGTGTGTGTGTGTGTGTGTGTGTGTGTGTGTGTGTGTGTGTGTGTGTGTGTGTGTTGTGTGTGTGTGTGTGAGTGTGTGTGTGTATATAAATGTGTATATATGTATATATATATATATATATATATATATATATATATATATATATATATTACATATATATATATAGATTGATAGATAGATAGATAGATAGAGAGAGGGAGAGAGAGAGTGTGAGAGAGAGAGAGACATACACAAACACACACACACACACACACACATCTATCTATCTATCTATCTATCTATCTATCTATCTATCTATCTATCTATCCATCTATCTGTATCTATCTATCTATCTATCTATCTATCTATCTATCTATCTACTATCTATCTATATTTATATATCTGTGGCGTGTTGCAATATATATATTAATATATAATATATATATATAATATATATATAATAATATATATTATATATATATTATATATTATATATATATATATATATATATATATATATATGTATATATATATATATATATATATATTATATATATATATATATTAATTATATATATATATATGTGTTGTTGTGTGTGTGTGGTGTGTGTGTGTGTGTGTGTGTGTGTGTGTGTGTGTGTGTGTGTGTGTGTGTGTGTGTGTGTGTGCATCCATACATATATAGTGTATATATATATTGATTACA